>NC_134484.1:35502151-35760635 GCF_040206685.1 Ascaphus truei
CATGGGCAGGTCCCATTAAAATGCTTATTTTAATCAGACAAATTGTAAGTGTGCATTTGTCTTGTCCATGATTTATTAAAATGTTCATCTGATTTTACACAAGGATCGGGCGCTTTTTCTCTTTTCTTTTTCATATATATATATGTATTTAGGCACTGTACCGTGTATTTGTGTCATTGGATGTAGCACTGGGCTCTGTCTGTGTTTCATGTTCTGTCTATGGTTTTAAATATATATTGCCATGCTCAGTAGCACTCCTCTTTGACACTTAAACGCATATATATATATATATATATATATATACAGTGCTTGACAAATCACCCAAAAATCTACTCGCCGAACCAGAAAAATCTACTCGCCACCTAGTCCCGCTCTAATCCCGCCCCCAACCCCGCCTCTAATCCCGCCCCCAGTCCCTTATTTTTAAAAAACAAATTCCTAGTAAGAACATTCGTTTTTGACATTAGTTTATTTATTGTATTACATTATACTACAATTAGTTGTGTGTGTGTGTGTGTGTGTGTGTGTGTGTGTGTGTGTGTGTGTGTGTGTGTGTGTGTGTGTATAAATGTCGAATCTAGAAAAAAAAGCCATAATATTTAAAGCAGCAATCCCGCCTGGGATCTTACCTGATCCGCAGTCCCTCAATGTCCAGGTACCCTCATTCGGCAATGTTATACATTGGAGGGGATGTGTTCCCTACCTGTCTTCTGGGTTGGGGGGGGGGGAGGAGTTCCGATGTCTTCAGTGTGAAGCTTGAGTCAGATCTGGAAGTAAGCAGTATAGGTTATTTCAGTGTAGTATAGAGCAGTTAAGATATATAGGGTAAATAAGATATCCAGATCCCGAGTGTGAGAGAGTGTGGGGGAGAGAGAGAGGGTGTGGGGGAGAGAGAGAGAGTGTGGGGGAGAGAGAGAGAGAGAGAGTGGGGGAGAGAGAGAGAGAGTGGGGGAGAGAGAGAGAGAGAGAGAGTGGGGGAGAGGAGAGAGAGAGAGAGTGGGGGAGAAAGAGAGAGTGGGGGAGAGAGAGAGAGAAAGAGAGAGTGGGGGAGAGAGAGAGAGAAAGAGAGAGTGGGGGAGAAAGAGAGAGAGTGGGGGAGAGAGAGAGAGAGTGGGGGAGAGAGAGAGAGAGAGAGAGTGGGAGAGAGAGAGAGAGTGGGGGAGAGAGAGAGAGAGTGGGGAGAGAGAGAGAGAGAGAGAGAGGGTGGGAGAGAGAGAGAGGGTGGGAGAGAGAGAGAGGGTGGGGGAGAGAGAGGGTGGGAGAGAGAGAGAGAGAGAGGGTGGGAGAGAGAGAGAGAGAGAGAGAGAGAGGGTGGGAGAGAGAGAGAGAGAGAGAGAGAGGGTGGGAGAGAGAGAGAGGGTGGGAGAGAGAGAGAGAGAGAGAGAAGGTGGGAGAGAGAGAGAGTGGGAGAGAGAGAGAGAGAGAGAGAGAGAGAGAGAGAGAGAGAGAGAGTGGGAGAGAGAGAGAGAGAGTGGGAGAGAGAGAGAGTGGGAGAGAGAGAGAGAGGATGGGAGAGAGAGAGAGAGAGGGTGGGAGAGAGAGAGAGAGAGGGTGGGGGAGAGAGAGGGTGGGGGGGAGAGAGAGGGTTGGTGGGAGAGAGAGGTGGGAGAGAGAGAGAGAGAGAGGGTGGGAGAGAGAGAGAGAGGGTGGGAGAGAGAGAGAGAGAGAGAGAGAGGGTGGAGAGAGAGAGAGAGAGAGAGGGTTGGAGAGAGAGAGAGAGAGGGTGGGAGAGAGAGAGAGAGAGAGAGAGGGTGGGAGAGAGAGAGAGAGGGTGGGAGAGAGTGGGAGAGAGGGAGTGAGAGAGAGTGAGAGAGAGTGAGAGAGAGTGAGAGAGAGTGAGAGAGAGAGTGAGAGAGAGTGAGAGAGAGAGAGAGAGTGGGGAGAGAGGAGTGGGAGAGAGAGAGAGAGGGTGGGAGGGAGAGAGAGAGAGAGAGAGGGTGGGAGAGAGAGAGGGTGGGAGAGAGAGAGGGTGGGAGAGAGAGAGAGAGGGTGGTAGAGAGAGAGAGGGTGGGGGGAGAGAGAGGGTGGGGGGGAGAGAGAGGGTGGGGGAGAGAGAGAGGGTGGGAGAGAGAGAGAGAGAAAGGGTGGGAGAGAGAGAGAGAGAGAGAGGGTGGGAGAGAGAGAGAGGGGTGGGAGAGAGAGAGGGTGGGAGAGAGAGAGAGAGAAAGAGAGAGAGAGAGGGTGGGAGAGAGAGAGAGAGGGTGGGGAGAGAGAGAGAGAGGGTGGGAGAGAGAGAGAGAGAGGGTGGGGAGAGAGAGAGAGAGGGTGGGAGAGAGAGAGAGAGAGAGGGTGGGGAGAGAGAGACAGAGAGAGAGACAGATAGAGAGACAGATAGAGAGACGGATAGAGAGAGACAGAGAGACGGATAGAGAGAGACAGAGAGACGGATAAAGAGAGACAGAGAGACGGATAGAGAGAGACAGAGAGACGGATAGAGAGAGACAGAGAGACGGAGAGAGAGAGAGACTAAGGCTGGGGCCATAGAGGGGTGAGCAGTAAGGCAGCAGGCCCCTCCGCACTGCAGCAGCCCCCTCCTTACGGCAGCAGGCCCCTCCGCACGGCAGCAGGCCCCTCCGCACGGCAGCAGGCCCCTCCCCCCCCGAAGCACGCTCCTCCCCCCCCCGAAGCACGCTCCCCGAACACCAAGCGGGGATCGGGGGCAGGTGATTAGGGGGAGATCATGCGCAGGAGGCGCGCACGGGGGAAGCTGGGTTGGCGCTTCCCCCTCCGTCCCACGTGGGTTGCGCGCGGGGCTTGCTTTGGGCTTCCCCCTCCGTCCCACGTGGGTTGCGCGCGGGGCTTGCTTTGGGCTTCCCCCTCCGTCCCACGTAGGGAGCGGAGGGGGGAGGGAGCGGAGGGGGGAGGGAGCGGAGGGGGCTAGATTGCGCGCGGCGCTTGTTTTGGGCTTCCCCCTCCGTCCCATGTGGGGAGCGGGGGGGGGGTGAGGGTGCGGGGGTTGCTGGGGAGGGCAGGCAGCGGGCCCACAGGCAGCACAGAGGGCCCACAGGCAGCACAGAGGGCCCACAGGCAGCACAGAGGGCCCACAGGCAGCACAGAGGGCCCACAGGCAGCACAGAGGGCAGGACACCCTGCTTGCCCTGTTCATGCGCGCCGGGACCAAGGAAATCGCCGCCATTTTTTTTTAAACTTTTTTTTAAAATGTAATGAACAGGCACCCGGCCGGGCTCCCCCTGACGCACGGGAGGAGATCAGGAGGGGGAGGAGATCAGGGGAAGGAGCTCTTCCCCGCGTTAACCCAATCAGGGAGGGAGATTATTTATTTATTAAAAAAAAATTTTTGGCAGGAGCAGGGGAATTCATAGAGCTGCAGCACGGGTCGCCAGCGGCCTAAATCCACTCGCAACGGGCGAATGGTTATCATTATTTGTCGAGCACTGTATATATATATATATATATATATATACAAAAAAAGACTGCGCTTTAAGTATCTGTCTGCAATATACTGTATTACCCACTAACTGTATAATCAATGTATAAAATATATATATAGGAATAAATGGATATAAAATATATATATAATGATGAAACCTAATATATATCAAAAAATGATGCTCTAGCACTATACCAGAAATAAAAATATAAAATAAATAAAACTAAATAAATAACATAAACTAGTATTACCAATGACTGTTCAAATAAAACATATAAACATGCATGTATAAAAAAATAAAATTAAAATAAACATATAATCAATAAAATAAGTGTGCTTGGGGGGAATGTAGGAAAATATAAAAATGATAATAAAACCACAATGGATGAAGTGAATCAGAGTCCACAAAACCCTTGGATGGCAATGTCCTATAAAGATGGAAGGGTAGTAGCCCTCTATATGGATATAGGCAGCTTTCAGAAAGGAACAACGACCTCCCACTGGATCTAGAAGATAAAAAGAGAAGAAAGCGCCCGATCCTAGTGTATTATATTAAGATACAAAATTTAATGTTCCATAAAACTCCAACAAATGCGCACTCACAAACATAGAAAATATTAACGCATGTAATGAGTAATACTCATTCGCCAGATGCTGGAAACTGCTGCTCTGCTCACACGTTCTGCTCCCACAAGTTGTATGACACCTCTGAGCTACCGTCCAGCAAGAACTTAGGGGATGTGCAGCTACTCCTATTCTCAGCTGGAAACAAACTGCGGTGAACAATGGTTCCGGATAGGAGGAAGGGAGAAGGTAGGACCAAGGGGACCAAATCACTGATGTATCACCATGAGGTGGCGTCCCAAAGTCCCAACAAACAGCGCGTCAGCGCAAGACAGCGTCACAGAGTCCCAGAGTCTGATTGAAAGTCCCAGATATAGAACAGGTCTGGTACAGTGACCATCACTAGTAAAAACTAGTACCCCTACGCGTTTCTTCACACGATGAAATCACCCACAAGCTTCTCCCTACAATCCACAACAGGAGGAATTGGATCTTCTCCACAGAGGGTTGAGCAGCGAAGTTCACTTCAATATATATATTTTATTTATAATTATTATTAATGAGCACTTTTTTATAAAAGGTTTTTATAAGGTTTATTATTCACATTTATTGCACCTCTATTAGAAGCTCCTCACATTTTCTTTTTTATACTCTATATTGCACCTCTAATATTATGTGGGCACATCTTTCATAGTGTCATGTCATCCACCCATGATAAATATGATAGTTATGTATCAGATTAAGGTGATCCCAGGGTGGGACCGCAATGAGGTTCACAGGACAACAATCGGGTCAGTGAAGTTAATCATTTGCTTCATTCCTAGGTAACAAAGTCAGCTAATGTTCATTTATGAACAAAATAAACGCATAACTTGCAAATAAAGAAACAGGATATAAACATGCTATTGTGTGATTATGTGTACAATTATATACTTATGCAGATCAGTTTGATTAGATGGAATGAAATCAGATATACTGTATAATGTAAAATGACTAAATTATATCTGTGCCTGCAGTGAGTTCACCACTGTGAGGAGCCTGCATTAGTCTGTGCATTACTAACATAACCCCAAGTGAAATGTCTCCATTATGCACACAGACAGCCCTCCCCGCACATGCAGCACAATCCCAGCCTACTAATGCACGTGTTTCTGTGCACTTACTTGGTGTATTCTCGCAGCCCTCTCAGGAACCACACAGTGTTCTGTGCAGAGACATTGCACCTCCGCATCTCACCTGCCGCGCGGGCCAGCCTCAGTCCTGCTCTCCCCGCCGGCACCTTCGCCTTTCCCAGCCACACCCATGAGCAGCTGAGCAGAAAAGCTTTTTCTCCTATACAGAGAGGAGAGGACAGTGATATCAGACCTGCAGACTGTGCTTAATTTGAAGTGGAATCACCCCCTCCCAACCCCCTGTTCATTTCAGATGCACTGGGACGAGGAGTCATTTAACCAGGTATATGCAATGAAGATTACAGCAAAGATAGTATACTATATACTACTATCTGAAAGTACCCAGTTTTGGTTGGGAATTCTAAGAAACCAACCTCATCCCTCCCTTCCTCCTCTCACTCCCACTACCCCCTTCTCTCTCTCCCCCACTTCTCCCTCCTCCCCATATCTCTCTCCTTTCCATCACCTCTCTTCCACCCATTACTTTCCTTTAATACCTTATGATGTCCCCAATTATTTTCACATCTCTCTCCATCTCCATCATTCTTACTTTCTCCTCACGGGTCAACTGGCTTCCTCTTTCGTTCTTTATTTCTTTATTTCTCCATATTCTTTCTGTGTAAACGTTATAGCTATCTGACTCTCCTTACCGGCCACCAGGCTTCCGTATGTGCATTATGATTTCACCAGTATGATATTGTGTGCCAGGTACATAGCCTACCAGTTATAACACCCAATGGCTGACTTGCTTAGAGAAATGGTAATAACTCATAGAATTAAAAATACAGTAGAATATATCCAATTATATCAAAACACAGACAACAACTTGCTCCATGATCTCAGAAACCATCATGCAAAATGTGGTTATGATATCTTAAGAGGTGTCCAAATGCATAGCGAAAAGACAGGCAAACAACTTTCCCAAATATATAGTAGACAATCTTTGCTTCATCTTCATTGCACTGGGAGATCTCCACATCACCCATTGAAGATTACCAGAGGACTCTGAGTCTTTACTTGATTAATCCTGACATGACGTGAGATGGATTGATTCCTTCTTCCAACATTATCTTCCATTATATTTTTACATATTACACTATATTTCTCTGTGCTTTTATTTATATGTTCCCTGAGATCTTTGCGCTTTGTCATCTGCTGTTCTGAAGTTATATTTAGTAAGATTTTTTTTATATACATTTTGAAAGTCTGCAGAAGCCAAATTCCTAAAGGCTTCAGCTATACTACCAGATGGTAAAAGGGGGTTACAAGAGGATTCTTTCTGGAAGGAAAAAGACACACATGGACCTGTTTCCTGTTCTTTGAAGAGGGATATAAGTTATCTTATATTATCTTTGTCTTTGCCAACAAAGATATCTTCCAAAGCCTCATCTTATACATTCTTATCTATATTAATTTCAAATTACCCCAATGTAGAAATGTTAACAAAATCGACCTCAAAGGAGAAAAGATTAGGTAAACAAGTAATTAAAAATATCAAACCCTTTCTTAATTCATTCCATTCCAATTGTTTAAGTTCAGTGTTCTCTGCAGACGTCTCGTCTGTTCCTCTTCGTCTATCTAATGAATGGATACAGTTCTTTCCTCTAAATTCATTTTCTGTACCAACTTCCTTGGTTAAATGACTCTGTGTCCCGGTGCATCCGAAATGAACAAGGGGGGGGGGTTCCTCTTTGAATGATGCACAGTTGCTGAAGTTCTGATATCACTGACTTCTCCTCTACTCTGTATAAGATAAATCATCATATGTTATGAAGACTAGAGATGGGCAAATCTTTGTGGCAGGATTGGATCCGAAGCGGATTGTCCAGTTCCTTTGGTCAACGGATTTCAGCGGGTCATTGTCAAAAAGGGCGATTCACGTTTTGCGGATTTTTTTTATTATTATTACCAATACACTCTTTGGATTCCACAAACCCGTGCAGGGATTTGAAGAATCCAATCATCAGATCCGCCAACAAATTGCTGAATCCGGGGATTGGATTCTACAAATCCGTCCGTCCATTTGTATCCAATGGTAGTTTTTGATGAATCCAAACGGATTGAAACCGCATTTACAATGCAAAACAGATTTTGGGGGTAACATCAGTGAAATTCCGGGTAATGGATTTGGGCGGATTCTCTCTCTCACCCTTCATGTGATTCCATATTTTCCCTTTCTGTTTGTCCCTGTTCTGCCCTCCTCTCATGTATTTCTCTTCTTTCCCCCTAATGTCTTTATCTCCTCTCCCCAATCATGTCTCTGTCCTCTCCCCTGCATGTCTCACTCTCTCCTCTCCCCACGCATGTCTCTCTCTCCTCTCCCCCCCAGCATTTTGTTCTCTCAATGCCCTTTTCTTCTTTCCTTCTCCTAATGTGTTTCTCGATTCTGTTTCACCCTTATCTGTTTCTTTCCTCCACTGTCCCCCCTTGACTCTCTTATTTTCTCCTTCATGTAATTCTCTTTAAGCTTTAAGTTTCTCTTTCTCTCTCCTCTCCCCCACAGCATGTATTTTTCTCCTCTCCCCAGCATGTCCCTCTCTTCTTCCCCCCAGTATGTCTCGCTCTCTCCTCCCTCAAGCATATCATTCTTTACACTCTCCCCAAGCATGTCTCTCTATCCTCCCTCTCCAGCATGTATTTTTCTCCCCACAATCATCTCTGTCTCATCTCTCCCATTCCAGCATTTCTTTCTCTCTCCCCCCACAACCTTTCTCTCTTTCCCCCATACCCTGCCCCCCCCCCCAAACCAGGCTTTCTCTCTTCCCTCCCCCAGAAGGTCTTTCTCTTTTTCTATTTTTTTATCTCATTCTTTCTCTCTGTTCTTCCTTCATGTATTTATCTTATTACCATGCCATTCTCTTTATTTAATCCCCCATATTCCTCTTTCTCCACCCATAGTTTTCTTATTTTCCCATTCATTGTCATCCTCCCTGAATGATCTTTTCCCAGCATCTTTTGCTCTTCCCCCTTCCTCACTCTTGATGTTACTCTATCTTTCTCCGCCCTCATGTCTTTCTTTTCCCTCTTACAGAGGCGGCACACTTTATTCTAACTTGGCTGGTGCCGCAAGCCGGGAGATTTCCCGGCTTGCTCGTTTTTTTCCCTCGGCGTGCCACGCGTCATCGATGCGTGGTCACGCTTCATCGGGAGCGTGCGCGCATGGCTCCCCAAGGGAGCCCTGGGTTGCTGTTATGTGGGGGATGGCGGTGGGGGGCTCCAGGGGACCCCGCGGACCCGGAGAGGGGAGGGGGAAGCCCCGATCGGAGGACCGATCTTCCGAGGCTCCGGCGCGCGCACGGGACACCTCGGCGCGCGCCCGGTATCTGTCGCTGCCGAGACCGGGTAAGTGTTAGAATAAACTCGGCCGCGACAGTATGTATTTCTCTCTTGTATTTTATTTTCTTTTCATGTTTCTCTCTCTTCCTTTCTAGGTCTTCTTCCCTTTCACCCTTTCATGTCTGTTTTTCTCCCCATGATTTAGCCCTTCTCTCTGACCTTTCTCAGGCGGTCTCTGCCACATGCTGTAGCTTCAGCCCTGCACTGGTTCCCTGACCTAGGCCTTGCCCACCTACAGAGGAACTGCAGAGGAAAGGAATTCACCTTCTGTGAGCTTCCTGAATCTCAAGTGCCCGTGACAGAGAATGAATGTGCAGGCAAGGGTCTGTTCTGCTAAACCTAGCAGTCTTGGCTGTCCCCCATGTCCATTACCCTGTGCCTTGGTAACATCATGTAAATGGCCTATTCCTGTCTTCTAAAGCTATATTGACACTATTAGTTCAATCTTGTAAGCAATCAAACACCTACACATCCACTGATTTGGTTGGGTATATAAATGGGATATCACCTGCCTGGAAATCATCCCTGAGGAAGACAGAACACGTGGTGAAACGCATTGGATTGAGCTCAAAAGCCAAACATGGACTATCAGGCCTATCTTCACGGCTACATCCCATATGATCCTCCGCTGACATCGCACGCATGCACAGAGCAAGCGCGCCACAGAGGACAGCAGTTCCATCACATAGAGCGAAGGAGAGGACGCCATTGCCGCAGACCATCCGATTTGTAGGAAGCCACTGAGGGGAACCCCAGAGGATGAATACGTTGGAGAAACAGGTCACATCTGGCACACAATTTCGGCTTCAGACTGTCCTAAATGCGGAACCAGCCAGTGAGAGGAAACGGATCACCAGACTAAGGCCTCTATTTATGGATATGTGAAAGAAATGTATATCACTGGCGCCTATGAATGCATATAAAAAGAATAAATAATAAATAATAAAAAATAGTATACAACCCGGACTGGTGGAGGTAACTGGAACCCGGGATGATGATATCATACACATGAAAATAAAAAGAAATACAAAACATAGCATAATACTGCAAAATACAACAAAATAACTTAACATGTACACACTAGACTATTACCTGGGAGCTGAGACACACAACAGGTGTACTTCAAAAGTAAAAACACATTTATTAAAACAACAACACTAATAATATAAAAGAATGCAATGTTCTCCCTATAGAAATGTCCCACAGATGATTCCACTGAACAGCTGAATTGACCACTTACCAGATGATAGTGGGTCACAGGCAGTGATAGTGTCCCCTCTATTCTGTGGCACTGGTATTCAAATCAGGTCAGCTTAGCTGTGATGCTATGTCTTTGCAGACGCAGGCTGCAACGTGCAGGTCCCCGTGTAGGGCACTCCGAATGGACTCAGGATGCCAGGGATTACGGAGCTCACTCTCTCTCCTATAGCCAGGGGAAACGTGTAAGCTCCTGCTACCATGTGTACGCCAGAGTTGGAGCCAAAATGGTAGAACAGCAACAGCAGATTCGCCTCGAAGAGGGACAGGCAATACTAGGTACAGACAGTGGAAACTGTGGGACCACCCTACGCGTTTTGAAAGGCAACACTTTCTTCGTCAGGGGTATATGGGAGATAGCTGTAGTGAGTCCGTTTTATATTAATCCTTAATTAGGTGATGATGTACTGTACACATGTTAAAAAGTCCCAGACATCGGGGCGTGGCCAGGACGCCGACGGAGATGGTTGAGTGAGAGAGGAGCTCCTCAGACCCCTGCATAGAAACAGTGCAATAGATACATTTCCCCCCCAAAATCCACTCCCCAAATATTCCTCCCTTAACCCACAACTCCTGGAGCAATGATGGGCAGACCGAAGACCCAACAGACCCAGGGGGTCACGAAATATTTTGCCCCCTCGCCGCGGAGCACAGAGGCAACCTCAAGGAGCCAAGATGGCACCGGCGCGAGCAGCGCACGTGGCGCCAAAAGCACAGCGACAGATCGGGATCGATCAGACGAGCCCGTGCCCTCTGAAACCGGGGTAACACGTGAATATATGCAAGAGCTCATGGCCTCAATGCTGGATAAGCTTCATACATCGCTCCAAGCAGACCTGAGAGCCGCCGTCACGGAGCTCAAGCAAGAAATCACAGGCCTCACAGAGCGGACCTCGGCCCTGGAGAATGAAATGGCAGATGCCCAGCAAGCCCAGGAAGTGGCACACACAGAGATTTACCGACTGGGGGCAGAAGTTAACAGTCTCCGTGACACCCTAGAAGACCACGAGAACCGCGACCGGAGGCAAAATATTAAAATACGTGGCATCCCGGAATCAGTCCCCCCAGGTCAAATAAAAACTTACCTGCTCGACTTCTTTGTCTCAATCTGTGGAGACCTGGACCACAAAGATCTAGAGATGGACAGAGCGCACCGCGCGCTGGGACCTCGGTCCGATGATCCTAACAGGACGCAGGATGTAATTGTCCGCCTACACAGATACTCCCTAAAGGAGAAAATAATGGAGGCCTGCCGAGCCAAAGAACCTATTAAATTTAAGGATGACCCCTTGCAAATCTTTAATGACCTGTCAAAAGTCACAGTCACTCGCCGCAAGCAATTGAGGCTCTTAACCCTCCTTCTACGTGACAATGAAGTCAAATACAAGTGGGAGTTTCCATTCAAACTCCTGGTCCAGAGAAATGGCAAGTTCCTGACCATTAAACACCCTGAGGACATGGAACAATTTGCCCGGGCGCTGGGCCTCAACCCACCCTCTAGCTGGAAATCTGACCCCACCAGGTCACAAGGAACTGACACAGAGGAGCCACCGATCAGGGCCTCAGAACGACTGGCGGGTCAGAGACAGAAAAGGAAATAAATAAAAATGCTGTCCCACACGTTTTTGGAGCTGCACCCCACACCCAGTTGAAGTTGGAACCCTCAAGTTAAAAAAACAGCCCCATCGTCTACAGGGACGGCGCAGGAGAAGCAAAAGAAACAAACCTGACAGCGGTCGCCATCAGCACATCGCCGAGAGGAAGGGAGCTGTCAGACGGAGGAACGGCGCACCCAAACTCTCCGCGCCCACCAGTCTCAGCCGCCTAGAGAACCCCCGCGAGGAAGCCGGAGGATCACCGCTTTTTGAACAGGGGGTAGAGGGGCGGGAGGATTTGACCGCGTGAACGGGGACCCCGTTAAAGGAAGGAAGGAAGGCTGAGCGCTCGGTTTTCGCATCCCTCCCTCTCCCTCACCCCTCGTTGCCGCTGACCGGCCTTTTCCCATTGCGTCAAGTGCCCTGCTGTAATAGGGGTGAGAAAAAGGAGACCCATTACCTAAAGAGCGCCTCTTGGTTCCCGACACTTTGAGGTCTCCCCGACCTCACCCCCGGATGCCGAACTCGGCCCCACAGCAACCGTGAGTACGCGGGGCCCACCGAGACGGTCCGTCCAGAAACGCATAGGCGGACCTTCACAGTTAAGGGGTTTAATTCAATAACGGGTACAGCACTTGTCCCATCGCACTGAACTAGAGTGGAGGTGGTTAAAATGAACGCTACGGGACTTCACCTACGATGTAAATAGTTGATTCATGTACGCCATTATATGTTATGCAGCACCCCCCCCTTTCTCCCAGATCCCCCCCAGGCCCCCCTTCCCCCTCCCTCTCAGGTCCCCCCCCCTCCCTCTCAGTCCCCCCCCTCCTCCCTCACAGGTCCCCCCCTCCCTCCCAGGTCTCCCCCCCTCCCTCCCAGGTCTCCCCCCCCTCCCTCCCAGGTCCCCCCCTCCCCTCCCTACCAGGATCCACCCCTCCCCTCCCGACCCAAGGAGAGGTCTCAAATACAACACACTTATGCTCAAACCCACGGGATTGATACCGATTACGATGTCAAAGGAAAAGTTATAATAAGCATATGAACCTGAACTGGAATGTGTTGAAACTCTTACCGTCATGCTTAAACTCAAATGAGCAGCCTCACTTAAAGGCACGAATGAATGATTAAATAGGTCTTTACACAATGGAATGTAAACAAACATAGTAAGAGAATGGAAAAACAGAAATAAACTGTGCGCTACTATCTATCTCCTTATTATAATTGAATACAGTGCAGTGACTAAACCATATATAAATAAAGTAAACCACAATACCACAGTGAATAAGTGATTAGATAATTAAATTATAACATAACCGTGTGGTTGATATGGGTGTCTGCTGCTATAAACATTAGGGGTGGCTCAGCACCCCACACACTCTAAGAAATGGAAACAAAAAGAAAACAGCGCACAACGCCAAATAGTGAAGTAAGTAATAGAATGTATTACAATATTAAAGGGGTAATAAATCTGCGTACATCAGATAGAAATAACATGTGCATTTAGTGCATATCACACTGGTTACCACTCTGTAGCTGTAAAACAGGACGGTCTGGCACTCAGCTGTCTCTGCAGGAGCCTCTATGATGGTTCTGGGGCATGGGATCCTTCATGCACTCCTCACACAGCAGGACGCTGCTCACAAGGGTATTCCTTTCAAGCAGCCTGGTAATACTGCAGATTCAGACACTTAGTGGGACCGCTCCTCAACCGGTGATATACTGCCTCCAGGGGAATTCCCCTACAGTCCCCCGTCTCTCCTGTGTAGATTCGCTGCTTTTCCCAGCTGCTATGATCTTAGGGCAGTCCAGAGCTGTTGGAATTGCTCTGCAAACACTTCCGCAACTGCAGGGGCTTACACAGCGTGCCACGATGCCGCTCCGTCACGTGGTGTAGCGGAGTGACGTCACAGTTCTCGTGGCACTGGAGGAATCAATAGGGAGGAAGAAGGAGAGTCCCTTACAGTCTCTTACCGGCGCAGAAATCGCTCAGTTAGCACGGTGGCAGCCAATATAAGCTGATGGTGATACACATCCAAAGGATGAATATAGGCAAAATTATGGCATGAATACATCCAACATGTTTCGTAGATCTAACTACTTCTTCAGGGAATAATTTGGCCATTACCCAGAGGTCTTAAATACCTCTCAGAGATGTCTCATTGGTCAAACAATTAGAGTTAGACCAATCATCTGAGCTATGGCTAGTCCCACGAATTCGGGTATACCCGGGTGTATTGAGGTTTGTGACTGTTTTCTGCCCGAGTGCATTGAGGTATTTTCCAGGCAGGAATTGAAGCATTTTATTCCCGCTGGCTGCAATACTGCACAGTATATATATATATACTGCATTACAATTCATGAATTTATGCCATCTGGTAGACACGCGAAGCATTGCAGCCTATTAAATCCTAATCATTATCATTTAACAGATCAGCCGCCCGTCAGCCAGGCATGAACCCAGGCTGGGAAGGCAAACGCAACGGGGCTTGTCAGAGGTGAGGAGCGGCGCATTCCAGGTATCTGCCAGGTACATACTGGGTATTTGCTCGAATAAAGTGTGTCGGTGCAGTACTTCTTTCAGACTCTCCCGATTCACATCCCTGGCTCAGAACTGAAAAATATACAAAAACAGATCTTTCTTTTTATTTGGCAGGGTAAAAAACCCAGAATCTCCAGGGCAGCTCAAGGGGGAGAGGGGGTCTGGGAGTCCCAGACAGGTAGTAGTCTGGAACGCAGACCCGAGCCAATATTGCTGGCTAGATATAGAATCGCAATACGCCGGCACGCCTTCACTGCCAGCATGCCTTTGGTCCCTGAGCAGGGACGATATGCAGACTAGCAAATTCAAATTAGGCCCAATGAAACACACATGGGAGATATGGATGAAATGCAAACTTAAATTTAAGCTCACGACCCCTAAATCCCAACTCATCCCAATTATTCGAAATCCCAAATTCCCGCCAGGTTGTGAGCCTAGACAATTTTATCAATTTACAGTTAAAAATATCAGAGCAGTTGCCGACCTCCTGAGCTTTGGGCAGTTCCTGAGTTACCAAAGATTGCAAAACAAACGGCTTCAAATACCTGCAAATTAGACACTGTATCCACACACTATCCCCAACGTTGGAATTTCCCCCTCTCACTAATTTCGAGCGGCTGTGCAGGGAAACAGCCCACCAAAAAGGTCTCATAACACAAATTTACGCATAGCTAGAAAGGGCAACAGTTGCCCCCACTCATGACTACATGCTGCATTGGGCAGGAGAATTGAACATAGTTATAGACCGAGAGGATTGGGAAAGTATTTGGGAAGCAGTCTCAGGAACTTCCATCTGTACCAAAATCAAGGAAAATATCTATAAAATACTGTTCCGCTGGTATCTTACCCTAGTTAGAATAAATCAAATCTACCCCCTGGCCTCCGATCTATGCTGGAGAGGCTGCGGACAAAAGGGAGACATGGCTCACATTTGGTGGACATGTCCGGAAATTCAGAAATACTGGGAAACCATACAGTCTAAAATTACAGAGGTCATGGCCTCACTATACCTCACTATACCCATTGATCCGTTGAACTACTTGTTGGCCAGGCCAATAGAGAATATTGACCGCCCAACTAAGAAATTAATCTTCATTCTCACAGCGGCTATATGTGCGGTGGCCACCTCGTGGAAGAAGGTGTCTCCCCCGCCCCAAGCAAACAATCATGAAAAGAATACAGGAGGTAATGCTCATGGAGCAACTTTCAGCCTTCTTGAAAAGAACTATGGCCTCTTTCTACAATGTATGGAATCCGTGGCTGATACGTCCAACTAATTAAACCTGCCCCAACTCCCCCCCACAACTAAGGATGATCAGGTCAAAAGAAAACTCCATACGGGGCACTGAGGAGGATGGGACACCCCCCACCCCCCCCTCCCATCTCCCCCCCCTCTTACATTCTCTTTTTCTGTTCCCTTCCCCCTCTCCCCCCCTCGCGTGCCCCTACGGCCCGAGAAGAATGGCCGGGGACATGTTGAGACTGTGTAAAAGAAAAATACTGTTTTTGGCTAATATATAACATTCACAATGTATCAATGCTGTATCAATGCCTAATAAAAAAATTGAAACAAAAAAAAAGTCCCAGACATCTTAAAGGGAATGATGGCAGCCAATCAGAATGGCTGTGTTTAATTTGCCTTTAAGATGACGTCACTAAATCCAAGATGGCCCGTGTCACATGGTATTTCAGTCAATCAGAGTGTGGAATTGGTTCCCATGATCTGATTGGCTGAAATACCATGTGACGCCGGCTTCGTGACGTCATCTTAAACGTTTGAGCCCAAGAAGACGACGAGACAACATCGGTTGGGATCTACCATGGGGCTTTTTGGATTACAACAAGAAGATAGAAGATAAAGAAATTAAGAAATGGTGACAGATGAAGATAGAAGAAGGTGATTAAAGAAAGAAAAAAGAAGATTGGGGTACCTGATCTGGATCTTCATGGCGGATGGCATCGGATGCTGTTGGAGGGCTTCAAGTTACTTGAGATTCCTGTTACCCCGGGAGTCGGAGGACCACCGCTTCTAATGGTAAGTAATATATTAAATGTTTGTAAATGTCTCTTTTTACAGGTATATTCATGGGATGTGTTTTTTGATTTTTTGGGGGAGGCACATTGACTGAAAATATATTAATCTGTACCACTTTAGGGTACATATGAATACATTATTATGACAATATTTGGGGGGCATTTGTGGCTTGGTATTGCTGTTGCTTTTTTTCATTTCAGTTTCTTACTGTATGTAGATGTGATTGTTTGTTTTTTCCTGCTTCATGGTAATAAAATGTTTGCGATTGTTGTTCGTTTTTAGTTAATGTTGAATTATGTTAGTTAATTCGTTTTATGGTTATTTCAGATATTGTTCGAATTTCTTGCTTTATATTTAACAGTTTAAATTCATTAATGTTGTAGTAATTAATTGTTTTGATTGGTTAGTGTTACTATTCATTTTTGAGTTGTTTAGGAATTAATTGGTTTGATTGGTTAATGGTTTAATTAATTCATTTTTGATGTTGCTATTGCTTGTATTGATTGGATTAGCTGGCTACTGTTCTTATTTAGTGAAGTGTAGTTTTTTGGAGTTTAGTTATGTTTTATTATTGTGTGTCTGGTGCATTAATGTATTCTAATTAGGGTGTCCATTGAGTGCTATAGAGGCTTATCATGCCCATATTATTATTTTATGGGTATTATGTACCACTATACTACTCAATGGGTACAGGGTGGGTATAATCAGTCCGGGGTGGGTGCTTGGGCCTCACGGATGGGTGAAGGGGGTATTAGCCCTAAGGATGGGTGTGTAGACCTTGCGGGTGGGTAGCGGTTGAGTTAACCCCTTTATTACCTTAGCGGTATTAACCGCTAAGGTAATGAAGGGGTTAAGTCCCCCCGCAACCTCCCTGCAAGGCCTAAACAGCCACTAAGGGCCAAATTCCCCCTTCACCCACCCTCGCTAGCTATAATATTCCTTGCATGGGTGTTTAACCCCTTCATTGCCTTAGCGGTTAGCCGCTAAGGTAATGAAGTTGCTGTAAATGCATTTTTCCTGCATTGGATGCATGCCGGGGGGCTCCGGAGCTGTTATTAATGGCTATCAGCTCCGGAGACCCCCGGCATCAATCCGAGGCAGGAAAGGGGCCTGATTTTTTCTAAGTCCCGGCCCATCGCAGCTCATCGAGGCTATCTCCCCACCAATCTACAACAATTTTGTGGTGTATTGGATTTTGGGAGAAGAACGCCTTTTAGGGCTGCGATAGGCCGTGACAGCCGACTCGCGGGTATCTGAATTGCGCGAGTTTATGATCCTTCTGAAAATGGTCGATAAGCGTCTGATCGCCGCTCTATTGGCGATTTTCTTTGGGTGATAACATTTTGCGTCGATACAGGCCGTTATCGAGCACTTATTGAGGCTTACTGAATACGATTAGCCATTTTGGTCGATATGTGCTCGATAAGGGCTTTTTCAAGGCTTTCTGAAAGAGGCCCTGTCACGGTAACTTATGACAAGATATAATGAACACCAAATATCTGGGTTGAACTGAACGAGGCTTAGATATAATAAAATATATTTATTCCTTAAAAGAGGTGAACACAACAATATAGTACAATTAACAGGCAAGAAGGTAACACTTACTTAGGGTTGGGGAATGGAGAAGTATCAGCTAGCAATTCTCCAGCAATCCGGTGACATTCCAGGTGGAATCAGAAGAACAACTAAAAACTGTAGGGTTGACACAGTTTATATACCTTTGTAACCCTATTCTTAACATTGAATACAGACTATTGGTGAAAAAATTATCTGTATCCAATCCCTAACGTGGAGACACAGTTTAACCCATGCCCCCCAGCTAGTTAGACAATGCGTACTGGGACTCTGAGGGTCTTATTTCTGTAGCCCCATAATTAAATCAGGGGCGACGACCAGTCTACCAAATGAAGTATCTGGTAGAATCTTCATTGTTTGTAGGTGTAGACATAACACTTACAAACCACTCCAGTTTGATGCTTCTCCACCCTCAGGTAAACAATAAAAGTGGCAGAGTCTGTTGATCAGGACTTGGTTGGTAGTGTAAACAATCAGGGCAGTTAACTTTTGATCACAGAGCTTATGCTAAATCATCTGGCTGCCCTTCCTGACCTATTAGCATAGCAGATGGAGTCTGCATTTTCAGAGCAGATCCAAAATACCATATACACTTTAATATCTTTACATATTAATAAGTTCCGTTCTGGTGGGCCCAGTGGGTCGAAATTTGCCAGTTCTTAATGCCTACAGTGACTCTGAATATTGGCCAAATTTCAACTCTCTGTGACCTCCAGAACCGGAGATACAGAAATGCACTTTAAAACATTTTTAAAATACAGGATTATAATGAAACATGGGAACAGGGGAACATACAGTTTCCTGACATGACAAAGTGTAAGCCACATTCCTGGACCACAGTCCAGTTAACCCCTTGCCTCCCTAGTGAGGTCATGGGGTGGCCATATGGGGTGCAACCCCTTAATACCGAGCCAACCCCCCTCTCCCTCTACAGGCCCTATATGTTTTGTCAATTGGAAGTAGCATTGTTTTTTGTTGGTATACTTTGGCCACGCTCAGTAGCACTCTTTTTGACATAAATATATATATATATAATGTGGTGGGTGTTTGGAGTTGGAGCGTGCTGGGAATGTGTGTGTTAATTTAGAAATCCAAAAGACATCATTACTGTATAATGGCGGACAGCTTTCTTTGAAGCTGCGCGCCACCGCGGGAATTTTTTAAACTGCGGACGGCGCGCGGCTCTTTTCGGCTCTTTTTGGCCGGTTTCCCGCGCCTCGGGCGCTTTCAATGATAAGCGCCATTAGCGCTTATCTTTTGAACTGGCCGCCGCGCGGGAAACTGCGGGGATACCCCGTTTAAATCGGAGAAAAAGCCGCGCTATGATCCCGGCATATTGTCAAATAAAGCTGGGCGGGACACTAGGTATCTGTATTTGTACTTTACAAAGCTCAGCTGGCAATACTGAAAATTATACAGTAAGAGTGAGAAATCTATGTAATAGCCAGATGTGAAACAGGTGTGACTGTGGATGTGAAAGTGTTTTTGTATACAGATGATAAGCAGTCTGCTTCACTGAAGATTGATTTAATATCACAATCTTATGAGAAAGATTAGGAGATGAGACTTAGGATGTATCAATGTTATATTTCCAGAATATTTCAAAATGATTTTGGGTGAGATATTTGGAATGCTTGTTTCCAGTGGTAAATGGTAACAGATGAATGCACGTTACCGTAGAAAATACTGCACTCAGTGAAAGGATGAAATAATGGCTAGTTATTATTTTATATTTGCAGTGATTTCAATCAGAAATTGTGATGAATTTTCAACAGCAGAAAACGGTGACAAGTAAGCAATATTTGTTGTGCTTCTTGGAAGTTTATAGGTATACTGTAACAACTATGTTATAATAAGCTTAGCAGGGGAGCAAACCTACACATGTTATACATTATGAGAATCTATGCTTTGCTATTCAATTTAAGGTGACAAGAACATCTCTCTATAAAGGGCCATTTAAAATGTGCCACTTACATCAGAGCCGAGGCCATAGAGTTAGTAGGGTTCATGAACACCTTTTAGTAGTTATTCTGAAACACATTCACCTTATACAGAAGCATCATGTTTTAAGATGCTATCTCCAAATGACGAACACTAAATACAAGGAGATTGCAGTGCTGTTACTTGAGTGTCCTTGTATATAGTTACACTTCTCTTGACCACTAAACGAAATGTTACCAATTATACTGTAGTGCCGATGAGTATTCTGAAACAAATCTGGGGCAATCACCAACAAGACCCAGGTAAATGCTGGGTACATGCTGGGTATATGCTGGCTACATGCTGCAACATTTCAGTGACATTTCATCAGACCGACTAATGGCCCATCGTATTAACAGCGGGGTCCCTGGCAGTCCCATTCAACTGAATAGAGCTGGCCTAGCCCGTATGGGTGGCAACAGCAATTGACCGGGGGGTGCGGCCCCCCTCCCATCTGATCTGGTGGTTGCGAGCGCGATCGGGGAGTCAGTTGGGGCGGTTGGGTTCCAAATTAGAGCCAAGGAACAAGCAACTGTCACTTGTTCCTTGGCGTTGGAGCAGTTTAGACCTCTCTTCCTCCTCCTCCTCAGTGTTGGATGTTTTACTTAGATTTTCCTCTCCTGAATCTTAAAGGTGGCACTCCCCCCCCTCTGTGTTGCCGCTTTGTTTTAGTTAGCGGCGAGGGGGGAGGCAAGATTCAGGTGGAGAGGGATTGTAGGGAGGAGGGGAGATTGGTCTGGCCTGGCCGGGCCGTCCCTGTCCTCCATCTGCGGCCTGACCGAGTGCAGCATGGAGCGATCTGTGTTGGGCAGGAGCAGGTGAGGTGCCGGGACTCGGTGGAGGGGAGTGGTTTCTGTGCGGCGTCTCTGCCCGCCCAGACAAGGGTTCTCTGTTTGAGTGTAGACTGTCGGGGGAATTGGCGGACAAGGGAGGCGAGCGCTTGGGTCTTCCGTGTGGCTCCGCCTCACGCCGCTGTTTGAGTTAGCGGCAGCGGGCGAGGGGGAGACGGTGAGGACAGGGACTCCTTTGGGTTTTCTCCCAGGGGGGAGGGATGCAGCCACCGGTGGTCGGGTCGGTCATGGAGGCGGGCACGCGGGTCTCTCGTGTAGCGCTACCTCCTACAGCCGTTCAGAGGAATCGACAGGCCACGGGGGCAGGCGCACTCGGGTCTGCAGTGTGGCGAAAGTGACAGGGGGAGGTCAGGCGTCTGGCCGGCAGTCTGCAGTCACAGCCGCGCCAGGAACAGCCACGTATTCCAACTCCGGACGCGGAGTAGAGAGCGGCCGGGACCACTGCTAACCACAGCCACGGGAGCGCACCAGAATATTGTTAAACTATGTGAGTGCATTTTTGTGGATCCTATTTTATGTATAATGAACTTTGATGTTTTTAAGAGCACTATTGATCCCATTATATTATTTTGCCTCACCCACGCCCCTTACTGAAACGGGGAGGGGAAGGAACCCAGAACGGGAGAACTAGGAAAGAGACACGCATTGAACTCCCTGCCTGCCAGCAGGAGTGTGCGCAGCACCCCTGGGAATTACCTCTGACGGGGGACATAGGTGTATACCTTAAAGACATCTGCCCTGCGCCTCTACTCACACTGGGCCGTGTGAGTATTTATTGATATTGTGAATTATCAAGACCCCCCCTGCACCTAATTGCAGAAGGGGTACCATCCACCACAAAGATACCAACTTGGGATTGTGTTTGCACAAGGCCGTGTAAGCATTTACTATATAGCTTACAACTTTTGATTATCTTTTCACTATCCCAACCCCCCCCCCCACTGGGTTTAAGCTGTGGTATACAAACTGTGGTATATTGCTCGTCCATATCTGTTCTATCTGTGCTTTACTCATCCCTCGCTCCCCCTACTCTGTTTTGTCTCTACGTTTACCTAAGGGCTTTGGATCATCCCTTTATCAGGGGTAGAAGCAGAAGGGATCACAAGAATATCTACATACCAATAGGAATTAACCACAATTATTGGTTTCATCGCTTCTCTGAAATTCTGTCACTAAAGGTAAGCAAAAACAAAAAACAAAACTGTGCGCTACTACCTAACTATTTATAAAGTTTAAATGTATAAATATATACAGTGCAGTGACTATACCATCAATTTAGTGATAAAAATTTTTTATAAAAAATTAAACCACAACTCCCACAGTGAGATAATTATACATTAAATAATAAGTGCCACATAACCGTGTTGGGGATAATGGCGTCTGCAGCTGTAAACGCAGGGGTGGCTCAGCACCCCACACACACTAAGAGAATGGAAACAAAAGAAAACAGCGCACAACGCCAAATAGTGAAGCAAATTCAACAATATATTATAGAATTAAAAAGGGGGTAATATATCTGCGTACATGAAAAAAGTTGGTAAAAGGCATGTAGTGTGTATCACACTGTTTACCACTCGGCAGCTGTTAACTGTAGAATTGGGTGCTTGCTTCCCTCTGCTGATGCAGCTCAGTTGATTCTGGGGCAGGACGTCAGTCTTTCACTCCCAAGGGGATTTCCCTTCATGCAGCCAGGTTCAGCAGCTGGTACTGGGGCTCGGTGAAATCGCTCCTGCTTCCTGGCCGATATGAAGCTGCTCCTGTACCTCGGCAGGTGTATCCTCTGCACAGAGGTTAAAACGCAGCTTGCTGGGGTGCCCTCAGCGTGCCACGATGCCGCTCCGTCGCGGGACGCTGTGTAATGACGTCACTGTCTACACAGCAGTGGTGGATTCAATAGGGAAGTTTGAACAGTCTTACAAAGTCTCTCACAAGTGTCCAAAACAGCACACAGGATGAAATAAAAACAGGACAGGCCAATACATAGACAAAGGCCAATGTAAGCAGATATAAGGCAATAGAATGTTACATCCAACTAGTTTCGTAGAATTAACTACTTCTTCAGGGAATTATTACCCCTTTTTAATTCTATAATATATTGTTGAATTTGCTTCACTATTTGGTGTTGTGCGCTGTTTTCTTTTGTTTCCATTCACTAAAGGTAAGCGCCTGGTTCCTCCACACTGTCTGGCCGGCAGTGTAGGCGTGCGCACGGTCTCCCGTGTGGCGCTGCTCCTACGGTAGGGGGGGACGCGCCAGAGGGAGAGTGTCAGTGGCAGGGGAGTTTGGCAAGCACGGGAATCCCGCTTGGTGCCGCCCCCTGTGGCTCGCGCCTCTCTTCTGGGGTATATGTGGTTCCTGGGAGGGGGTATTAGCAGAGCTTTCGTTTGCCCTGCAGTGGCTGGTGACAGGAGGGGAAAGTTTGTGGGAGGAGCACAGGAGGCAGGTGCGTGGGGTTCATGCGTAGCTCCGCCTCCTCGGGTGTATGGGCCAATTGCCTCATAAAAAAAACAAAAAAAAAGCAATAGGTGCTGGTTTTTGAGTGTTACATTTATTGCGTGGGATAATGGTTTAACAAACTTAAAAAAAAAAAAAATAGGTGGATGTGTGTATACAGCTATATACCTCAAATAAAAAGATCACTTTTTATCAAGACCCCCCCTGCACCTAATTGCAGAAGGGGTACCATCCACCACAAAGATACCAACTTGGGATTGTGTTTGCACAAGGCCGTGTAAGCATTTACTATATAGCTTACAACTTTTGATTATCTTTTCACTATCCCAACCCCCCCCCCCACTGGGTTTAAGCTGTGGTATACAAACTGTGGTATATTGCTCGTCCATATCTGTTCTATCTGTGCTTTACTCATCCCTCGCTCCCCCTACTCTGTTTTGTCTCTACGTTTACCTAAGGGCTTTGGATCATCCCTTTATCAGGGGTAGAAGCAGAAGGGATCACAAGAATATCTACATACCAATAGGAATTAACCACAATTATTGGTTTCATCGCTTCTCTGAAATTCTGTCACTAAAGGTAAGCAAAAACAAAAAACAAAACTGTGCGCTACTACCTAACTATTTATAAAGTTTAAATGTATAAATATATACAGTGCAGTGACTATACCATCAATTTAGTGATAAAATTTTTTTATAAAAAATTAAACCACAACTCCCACAGTGAGATAATTATACATTAAATAATAAGTGCCACATAACCGTGTTGGGGATAATGGCGTCTGCAGCTGTAAACGCAGGGGTGGCTCAGCACCCCACACACACTAAGAGAATGGAAACAAAAGAAAACAGCGCACAACGCCAAATAGTGAAGCAAATTCAACAATATATTATAGAATTAAAAAGGGGGTAATATATCTGCGTACATGAAAAAAGTTGGTAAAAGGCATGTAGTGTGTATCACACTGTTTACCACTCGGCAGCTGTTAACTGTAGAATTGGGTGCTTGCTTCCCTCTGCTGATGCAGCTCAGTTGATTCTGGGGCAGGACGTCAGTCTTTCACTCCCAAGGGGATTTCCCTTCATGCAGCCAGGTTCAGCAGCTGGTACTGGGGCTCGGTGAAATCGCTCCTGCTTCCTGGCCGATATGAAGCTGCTCCTGTACCTCGGCAGGTGTATCCTCTGCACAGAGGTTAAAACGCAGCTTGCTGGGGTGCCCTCAGCGTGCCACGATGCCGCTCCGTCGCGGGACGCTGTGTAATGACGTCACTGTCTACACAGCAGTGGTGGATTCAATAGGGAAGTTTGAACAGTCTTACAAAGTCTCTCACAAGTGTCCAAAACAGCACACAGGATGAAATAAAAACAGGACAGGCCAATACATAGACAAAGGCCAATGTAAGCAGATATAAGGCAATAGAATGTTACATCCAACTAGTTTCGTAGAATTAACTACTTCTTCAGGGAATTATTACCCCTTTTTAATTCTATAATATATTGTTGAATTTGCTTCACTATTTGGTGTTGTGCGCTGTTTTCTTTTGTTTCCATTCACTAAAGGTAAGCGCCTGGTTCCTCCACACTGTCTGGCCGGCAGTGTAGGCGTGCGCACGGTCTCCCGTGTGGCGCTGCTCCTACGGTAGGGGGGGACGCGCCAGAGGGAGAGTGGCAGTGGCAGGGGAGTTTGGCAAGCACGGGAATCCCGCTTGGTGCCGCCCCCTGTGGCTCGCGCCTCTCTTCTGGGGTATATGTGGTTCCTGGGAGGGGGTATTAGCAGAGCTTTAGTTTGCCCTGCAGTGGCTGGTGACAGGAGGGGAAAGTTTGTGGGAGGAGCACAGGAGGCAGGTGCGTGGGGTTCATGCGTAGCTCCGCCTCCTCGGGTGTATGGGCCAATTGCCTCATAAAAAAAACAAAAAAAAAGCAATAGGTGCTGGTTTTTGAGTGTTACATTTATTGCGTGGGATAATGGTTTAACAAACTTAAAAAAAAAAAAAATAGGTGGATGTGTGTATACAGCTATATACCTCAAATAAAAAGATCACTTGTGAGCACATTGACATGTCTTAGGCTAAGGTCCCGTTGCACGCGTCCGCACGGATGGCTTGCTTGCCGGCGGCGCGTGCAACTCGCTGTACCGCGATCTGCGGTCTACAGGATACTTTTTTCGGAGCGGGGGGGGCGTGGCCAAACGGGTCGGGGGGCGTGGCCATGACGTGAGGGGGCGCGGCCATGACGTGAGGGGCCGGAGCGGGAGGTGGGCGGGAGTGGGAGGATTGACAGGGAGGGGGGGGCGTGGCTTGAGCGGAGGGACCCGCTACTCTTCCCCCCCTCCCTCCACAGGCTGCAGGTAATTTAAAAAAACACACACACGCAGGCACTCATACATACATACACACACACACACACACACACACACACACACACACACACACACACACACACACACACACACACACACACACACACACACACACACACACACACACACACACACACACACACACACACACAGACAGAGACAGGCACGCACGCACTCATACACACACACACAGACAGAGACAGGCACGCACACAGACAGGCACACACATACACACACACAGACACACACACACACACAGGCAGGCACTCACACACTCAGACACACACACAGACAGGCACTCACGCTGCTTTCACTCCACACTCCTCCCCGCTCCCCGAAGCCTCTCCTCCTCCCGCAGCCTCCCCTCCTCCTGCAGCCTCCCCTCCCCATTGGCTCACAGCCACACCACGTGACGCGTCAACGCTAGGAAACACCATTCTGTTGTGTCTCCTAGCGGCTGACGCGCCACAGCGTGTAGTCAGCTGTGCAGCCAGTGGGGACCGGGACCGGCTTGCGAGGATTCCCCTGCTGGTGGGGAACTCGCTACATTGCCGCCCGCGCCAACGAGCGCAGCGGGTCCCAGGCCTTAGGCAGGTCTGCAACCCTGCCTTTCACCATTATCACCCAGCTTACAGTGTCCCACAGCAGCAAGGGGTTCTGGGAAATTACACACACATACATACATATATATGTATATGTGGGCATGTGTATGAGTATATGTTATTTACATTTGGTGGTTCAAGTTACACCATGTAGTACAGTGTAGTACAGTGTATACATATCGTGCTGGAAGGAGTGCATTTGGGGGATCAGGTACGTAAGGGGCCACACAAGTTGGGCATTCTTTACAATTTCACCAGGTGCTCCATGGTTTACGGGGGCGAGGCAGATATTCTGCAGGTAGCCATACCTTATTGGGGCAGCACATATAGTCGCTGCTTAAACGTTGCACTTGTGGGTTTTAATTCGGTGCGGTATGTTTGGAGCCATAGGGCAGGGTTTTTTAATGGTGCAATGGGGCCTGTTTTGCGCCATATGGCAGGGGAGTTTGGTACAATGTGGCAAGTTTTTGCTTCATTTGGCATGGGATATTTGTACAGTTTGGCAGTTGGTGCAACATGTGGCGTAGGATGTGTACAGTGCACCAGGCCATGCATCTAGCGGCATGGGAAATCTGAACAATTGGGTCGTGCCCCGCAGGTGCCACGGGGGGCCCCGCATGGCCGAGGGCTGCCTCATTGGGGGCACCAAGGGGTTCATGGGCGATGGGGGTTATCTTTACCTTAAGCTGGTTGAACGGGGCAAGTTTCTTTTGAGTGTCGCAAGAATTGTGTAGGACAATGCAATGTTTGAGCCTAACGCAGAATATTACTGGGATTAGATTTATAATTATATTTAGTTGGGATAGTTATAGGGGATTTAAGAATGGAATATGACATTAACTAATGCAGCTATTACTGCATTGGGATTCAGTTATGTACACAAAACATGCACACCATGTGGCCACCCCTCACACGCCACATGGCCTACAGTGAGCCGGATACTATGTCCCCACAGGCGATAATTTGGTGTTAGCATTTGCTGCATGATACGATTGCTGATCAGCAGATGTATGGAGGTTTTGTTCCGGTTAAGTATACCTAGTTTTGCAGAGGTTTTGGATAGCAGGGTACCATTGTGCATCACGAATGTTAGAGGGGAGTCAAACCAGATGCCCAAGTATTGGAAACATGTTTCAGGAGTAACAGTGTGTCAAGGAGTTACCGGTGTCTGCTCAGGCAGTGGAAGCTTTGGAATTCAGATTTGGTCCCAAATAGCATTTGTTACCGACTTGTTAGTGTTTGAAAAAAAGCTTGTTGTGGGAAATCCAAATTTTCAAGGTGGGGAGCTTGACAAGACCTTGCGGGGGCGGGTTGTTTTTCAACCACAGTCCAACCAAGAAATAAGCAGAGGGTTAAGGAGGAAGTGGTTCCATTTGTTGGTTGAAAAGTTTGAAGTGCAGGAGGTAGGTGAGGAGGTCAGTGCAAGGTTGGCGTAGATTCCGTGGTAATTTGGATCGTGGGGGACTCAATGGTTCACTGGGCTGGGAAGAGGGCGAATTCGCGCCCCTACGGAAAGAATTTAGGTTTGAGTATGGAGCAGGTGGAGGTAACGTGGTGGGGGATGAGAGGGATGCGATGGGGATGGCTTTTTCCGCTGCTAATTTCTAGGGCCAGGGGTAGGAGGGCACCGGACATCATCATTATTCATGTTGGGGGTAATGATGTGGCAAAATTGCAGTCGATTGATTTATTCCAGCAGATTAAGCAAAATTTGGCGCGTATGTTAACGTTTTGGCCAGGGGTGCAATTAGTTTGGTCCGAGATAATATGCAGGTTGGTTTGGAGGGGTGCGCGTATCCCGGGGAAAGTTAACAAGATGCGGAAGAGGTTAAACAGGAAGGTGGGGAATTTCTTGGTTCAATGTGGGTGTTGGGTCATTCGTCAACCGCAGTTCAGTTTTAAATTGTTTGGCTGGTTTAGGGAGGATGGGGTACAGTTGTCAGATGTTGGGGTGGACATGTTTAATAATGATTTACAGGAAGGATTGGAAGAGGTCATAGGGGTATGGCGGTACGGGTCTGATTTAAGGGGGTTAAACAGGCCCGTTGGTGGCGGCAGTTGGGGGGGGTAGGTGCTTGTCCCGCCAGAAGTGGCTTGGGGCTGGTATCCGGGGTGTTTGAAGCGAGGGGGTAGGTCACCGGGACATACTTCCGGGTGCCCCCTTTGCGTTGCCCAGCTCTGAGCATTCTGGCGCGGACAGGTGGTACGCTATCCCCATTTGTGTTTAATAAATAAGCCGCGGCCTTTTACCTCCATAAATGTGTCCTCTCGTTATTTGTATGTTTTATGTAGAGGGGTAATAGGAGAGGGGGGGGGGGAGCTCGCGCCTCCTTGGTCATAGAGCTGGCCTAGCCCGTATGGGTGGCAACAGCAATTGACCGGGGGGTGCGGCCCCCCCCATCTGGTCTGGTGGTCGCGAGCGCGATCGGGGAGTCAGTTGGGGCGGTTGGGTTTCAAATTAGAGCCAAGGAACAAGCAACTGTCACTTGTTCCTTGGCGGTGGAGCAGTTTCCCACCCATCCCTTTGAGTTAAGTTAATTAAAAAAAAAAAAAAATGTTTTCAGTGTTAACATTTCTTTTGCAGATAAGTAAGAGAATATTTGAAACAAGATTATGATGGAGGGGTCAGTGGACCAATTGCTTTGTCGCGGCGGCAGTTGTGGGGCGTAGGTGCTTGTCCCGCCAGAAGTGGCTCGGGGCTGGTAACCGGGGGGTTTGAAGCGAGGGGGTAGGTCACCGGGATGTACTTCCGGGTGCCCCCTTTGCGTTGCCCAGCTCTGAGCATTCTGGCGCGGACAGGTGGTACGCTATCCCCATTTGTGTTTAATAAATAAGCTGCGGCCTTTTACCTCCATAAATGTGTCCTTTCGTTATTTGTATGTTTTATGTAGAGGGGTAATAGGAGAGGGGGGGGGGAAGCTCGCGCCTATTTGGTCATGGGACTGCCAGGGACCCCTGCTGTGTTAATCCGATGGGCCATTAGTCTGTCTGATGAAATGTCACTGAAATGTTGCAGCATGTAGCCAGTATATACCCAGCATGTACCCAGCATTTACCTGGGTCTTGTTGGTGATAGCCCCAGATTTTCCAAGGCAAGTTTAAGGCATGTTTTAGAATACTCGTCGGCGCACCTGTATGGCAGTTCTGTGTTATACTACGCACACGAGTGCATACACACATGCATACACATGCATACAAACACCTGCAAACACTCAGTTGTTGTACCAAAGTGGCTACAATTCAAAGGTAGAACGTACAGCAGCTCAGGGTTTTGTACCTTAATTCCCAATGTCATATCCAGTCACAACAGCTCCTGTTCCTCAAAGTATTCAAGGCCTTTGCTCTCCTCTTTGTATTTTATTATTAATCTTTCTTTTCTTTTTATACACTTGTAGAAAACCCAGCAGTAAAAATCTGTCCCCTTTATGGAGTTATTTCTCAACTTTCACCCTTTTATCTGGGTGTTTTCCTCACCCACTAAAACTAAGCAAGGGCATTAAATGAATTATTATAATTTGTTATTATTCTGACAATTTTATAGCTATAAAGCACAGATTCAAAACTTTACAATATGAGATACACTATTAAATAAAAAATGATAAAGGGGCAAGTGTTACAGTTAAACACATTAATGAAAGCAGCATAAGGGAATCAATTCTTCATGAAGCATACAGTGTACTACAACAACAACAACAACAACAACAACAACAGTAGAATGAAAGATAAGGAGAAGCAGCAAGAGGAATCTCCCGTATTCATGTGATTCGTAAAACTGCTGGTTGCCCCAACTTCTTATGCTCAATTCAATGTTCATAAAATATGCACACTCTTTACTTCCTTGCTGTGCTAATGAGCTTACTCCTATTAATGAGCGGGACATATCCTTTTGATGAGAGACAGAACAAACAACATGGACGTGGTTTAGGCACCTGAGGCAATATACTTGCCCCATGCTATTAAAAACACTTATACATTACTCCTTGGGACAAACAAAAGGTAATGTGCCTGTAGAACATTTATCAGAATGAGTAAGACAACCTCACGGCTACAGTATGTGCCTATTTAACAGCTTCTTTCTTCAAATACTCTTCAATGCACATTTTTTGTTGCTGTACAGGGATGATTAACATTTGAAAATGTTATCACTTTACCCCTAGAGCCAGTGAAACAGTTGTTCAGAAAGATCAGCCGGCAGCACAAACTTAAACATGTGGAGTCATTTGCAAATGGATGAAGAAGCATCATACTTGCTCCAGCTGAAGTTCAATTTTGACAGCTGATTTAGACATCTTTAAAACAGCTGACAGGATGAGGCTTACAGCTGTTGAGAAAGCCATGAACTTCGATGTCTTCTTAAAAAGACAGTGAAGACCTTTAGCTAGTTGTACATAGGGGTCATTGTTAACTGTAATGACAGAAACACTTTCTTCACCTACTAGAATTCCTAAGGAAACTTAATTAGAACATAAGGGTGAAAGAATGAGCACTGTGTTCATATTTCTGTGGTACTGCCAGATTCAGTTAATACATTTCCGAATAGCTGAAGTAAATGCTTCTGGAGTAGACTGATGTGTGTGGTACTGTGGCATACATAAAAGTGAATGTGTGAGCTGACTTAATTTTTGTGGAAAGTACTATCATTTAATACATTTGGGAAAACAGTAAAACATAGAAATGCCAAATAGTTTTAGGGGAAAACTGTGAAGATGTGATTCCGTGGATTATATTATGGCTTTAGAATGGGTTTTCTTTGTTTCCTGGATGTGCTGGGGTTTCATGTGATTGTATGTGTTGGTTTGTGGCATGTTTCTATAATAACGGAGGAGGTCTGTTATTACTAACCCTTCCACGATTACATACTGTAACAATGCATGACGTCAGGCGCAACAATGGTGGCCGCTACGAGGAAGCATTATATTATTATCATTTATTTATAATGCGACGACATATTCCGTAGCGATGTACAATAGGGTTGGAGGACGAAAAATAAAAAAATCAAACATTAACATACATTGTTACGGTAGGTAAGGAGGGCCCTGCCCAAGGAGCTTACAATCAATAAGGATAGGTGCATAGGTACAGGAGGTATTAGAAATAAAGGGTATGCACAATATGTCACTCAGGCTCTTGAGAAAGGGCTCGCCTCTATGTCCGAAACATTGAGCCTCTCAAGGCAGGTTTGTCAGTCTTTGTAAGAACTACTTTATAGCTACATGGAGTTAATCTTTCATTTATTTTTTTGTTACTTTTCTGTATATATGTTTTTAATGTGTATTTCACCATTTTGCACAAATCCTTATGCATTTGTGCATGTTTGATATTGAATATTGAAACCTTTTTGCAATGGTGTAGACTCTTTAGCCTTTTAATTGTTTTGTCCTAATTTCTGATATATGTACTGTGGCTTTGTTGGAGGAGAGAGTTTTTATGAGGACTCATTTATTTAAATTTAAAGAGTGGTTTATTTTGTAGAAAGGTTTTTTCTTAACCCCCCCCACCCCACAGTAGGTCACCGTGTGTAATTCTACTGTACATTTGTGTCAATATTGTTGTACACTCCATCTATATCCCTGAGCCTGCAGCACATTGTTAATACTGTGTCCCAGTTGCACTGACCTAAAGCCTATTACTGTATGTAGATGTTGTTCATTCTGAATATGTCTACTTATGTATGCACATATATACCCTCACTCTGGTACTCACTGAACCCAGATATGAGGTATCAGAGGTCGATCCTGCATTAACTGCTGTTTCCTTGAATGACAGTTTACACAGAATCGAGCTTTGATATTGTATTGTACTGAATTGTATTGTACTGTATTGATATATATAAAAGTGTACATTACCGCATAGCAGCAAAAAGGAGACAGCACTCAGGTGAATGAAAATAAATGTATTAAATACAGCACATAACTCTAACGTTTCGGTCCCACAGGGGGATCTTCCTCAGGGGGGTGCAAGATCCCCCTGTGGGATTGAAACGTTGGAGTTATGTGCTGTATTTAATACATTTATTTTCATTCACCTGAGTGCTGTCTCCTTTTTGCTGCTATGCGGTAATGTATACTTTTATTATTTATATGGGACATGCACCATTTCATTATTGAATTTTTATTGGAGTGCCAGTGATTCTTTATCACATATATATATATACATATACATATATATAATATATGTCAATGTTCCAAATTGACAAACGGGGTTCAGTTGATAATAAGTAGTTTATTTCAATACATAGTATAGTATGATCATACTCATTCAAAAGTCTACAAGACTCTCTCTGCCAGGGAGTGTCCAGGCAGCCTCTTTATACAATCTTGGTTCCTTTCTCTAAAACAGTTACTAGGCAGATTATACTAACCACTCCTTAATTCTTAAACCAATCATATTACAGTTCATTAAACCTGGTTAAATCTAGCCTCAAAACAACTATGAATAGGTTCCAGGTACCAAGTCTCTCTAGGAATGTGGGCGTTACTTTAGGCACATTCGTAAATCAACTTTGGAGCGAAATCTCTCATTCATACCAGACACACATTCTTACTCACAAAATGGAAACTGAAGACAACAGATTTCACAAAATGGAAACTGAACATCACTTTCAATCCTTCTCCAGAGACCCCCCACCAATCCATTTCAATAATATATCAACAGTATCTTCATTTCAGCAATATTATTTTGTCAATATATATAAATATATATATATATGTAGCCAGGTCCCCCTCTGCCCGTCGCCCTCCCTCACCTGGCTGGCAATCGAGAGTGCCGCCGAGCCCCACGGCAGACCCGTCGGCGATTGCGGGGTGAGGGGCAGACGGGAACCGGAGAGGAGGTTGCCGGGGACGCGAGCGGCCAGTTGTCAGGGCCGAGGGCACATCGCTAGGGCTCTTGGCGGCTCCCCGTGCAGGGCACCGCCATCTTGGCCGGGACAGTTGCGCATGCGCGAGCAGTAAGCACGCGAACCCTAGCCTACCAGGGACTGGCTCTTGGAAGGGACTACAAGTCCCATGTGCCTCTGAGCGCCCCACGTGACGCCAGGGAGCCAATAGGGCTAGAGTATCTCCCTGCACAGAGGGATTGATACATTTCACGGGCTCTGAGCACGTTGGTCAGTCGGCGCCAGGAGCAGCTAGGGTAAGGAGGTAGAGTGCAGGAGTCAGTGACTCCCTGCACTAGGCCAGCAGCCCCCTAGGCCCCAGATAGCCCTGAGTCACTAGTAGTTGAGTGTTGTAGGGACAGGCCCCAGGTTAGGGACCCTGCCCCTTACTACACAGAGTCAGTTAGGGACACAGTGGATGCTGCACGTCCATCCAGAGGTTTGGGCTCAGACCTCCGCTACCGCTGCAGCAGCCATCCGGGTGGGATCGCTCCGGACGGTAGTTCCTGTGTTCCTCCATCATCGGATCCTTTGCGAAGCTCTGTTGCAGGCCCGGGCACTGGAGTGCTCGGCAGGTAAACTTCAACAAGTGCACCAACTATCCTACATACATTATTATTACGGGACTAGTGGCTGCGCAGTCACACATATCCTCTCCCTTTAAGGGTGCGGGACATATTGTGTGGGGTTATTGGACACGGGGTGGGATCACCTGGTGTAGGTGGGAGCGTCCTGCGAGACGCAGTAGTCAGTGTCTCCTCTAGAGAGGGACACCTGTTGATTTATGAATAAGTACATGCTATGCAGTAAAGCCAGTTCTGTTTTACAACTGTTTGTCCAAAGTGATTGTTTCCTGTGAGGGCCTCCTCCCACTCCGTTGGGATCCCTCCCAGGTGGAGACGTTGCACCACGAGATCGTATTATATGTATGTACCCCAGGCTCCCCAAGCGGAGGCTTAGGCTCCTGAGAGCCACACAGGTTACACAGCAGGTAGTAGCATCTGTATTCACAGGGAATACCCGTTACACATATATATATATATATATATATATATATATATATATATATATATATATATATATATATATATATATATATTGTATCAGCGTTTAGTGAATCTTCCTTTAATGTGATTTTCAGGTTTTCAGTCCTTAGATTTGAATGCGTTGCTCCCTTAGGTTGTTTGTGGTACGCAAAATGTGTCCAGAAATGGCACCAGAACCTGTATCACACCAAATAAAGCTTCTTCTTCTGATACTTGATGCCGACATGGGGTTGAACAACACCCAGCTGTCTTTCTGATTTCGTTTATTCTCAACAGAGACATACAGCATGATGGTTGGCACTAGCATTTGGCCTTCACACTGTAGTCTGGAAATAAAAATGTGCGAGGGACAATATTCCAACACAAGTAAGAAAATAAATAAGGGGTGGTATTTCAGTTGTGGGACAGGGTCTGGAAAGGGTCTGGAAAGCTATAAGATGAGAGCACAAGCTTTGGGCTATACTGAAAATGTACTCGTTGCCATCATGGCAAGATGAGTTCACTGTATTTTTATATTCATACTGTATGCACTTTAATAATATTTTTTTTTTCCAATATGAGAAATGTGTATTTAATAGACCTCAAGTTCATTTTAATGCATGTGCCTATTGTACAACTTGCAACTGGATTTATGTATTGATAATCCTTCAACAACAGCTTTCAAATCCATAACCCATTTTAGCTTAAACATTTCAATACCCAAAGGATAGGAGTGTAAATAAAAAATGATGCAATGCTACACTATTTTCTGATCGATATTGGATAATAATACTATATTGACACTTAAGTTACCATTCACCCATGTATTTTTAAAAACAATATACTTTTATTATTCCTTAGTAACTCGAAAGTGCAAGATAACATAGAAAAACGGATGGCATGTGAGGTTGCTTTATACAAAAGGGATACAGTATAAGGGACCAGCCACTAATGGACTGATTAGAATAGCCCCTGTGCAAGTCTCAACGGCATCTAATTTCCCAAAACCTAATTAGACCAATATATCTTAGGAAAAAAAAAAAACCATGCACTCTGCTAATGAACAGGCCAACTCGGCTCTTGTTTTTAGGCTTGGTACGCAGAAACAGAGCAAAAGTAAGGTGGAATTAATCCTGTAATGGCTAACTAATGATTTAATGAAATGCAAGCTTTAATGACCTCTGGGATCCTTTCCTATGGCTGATTTTAAGAAGCCATGCGAGTCATATTTAAACAAACTTACGTATTTAACGTATCAAAAGTTTGCACAAGTTTATACTCTTGTGCAGCACATATTTAACATTAACAAGGCTTTTTTTTTTTTTTGCCCTAAAACACTATCTACAGTAACTGTGGGTCAGACATAGGACTGTAAGAATTGCAATGGCTAATATATAGGTTGAATGGTTTAATCTTTCACTGACACTCACCATCTTTCCCCAGGGAAAAGTATCAGATGTTTTTTTTTTTTTTTAACTTTTAAATCAAAAGTCTTGTGAGGCCATGGCAGCCTCTGATAACACAGATCCCCCCACCTGTTGTGGGAAGGTAGACCCTGCTAACAAGGCAGCTGGGGTACTACTGTCAACACTATTATCTGCTGTCATGAGTACTCAACACGAGTGCTTATGTGTCTGCACTGTTCTGTGCCTATAAGGGCTCTGTTATTATTATTTCTTAGTAACAAGCACTCAATGTGTTGTATCTGTCCTGTAACCTGTTGAATGCAACATTATGGGCTGTCATAATGTGTTTTAATTGGTGAAGCGCTTCTGTAAATATTGTATTCCCTGTTCATAGGTGTAGAAACAGTGCCATGTTACATACCAGGTCCTGTGGATGTCACAAAGAATTAATGTTGAAAGACAAAAACAAATAAATAGCACTTTCTATGCTCCCTTGCAAGAATGTGCTCAGCATCATCTGTATCTACTCTACACCTCACAGCATGGAGTATTCACACATCTGGAAAAATGTGAACGGCTTTTATGTGGCATGTGCAACTTGTCTATAAACGTACATATGTGTAGTGTCACCTGTTTTGTAACTTTTTACCCATGTTGTCTCTATTGCAACAGTTTAAAGCAGGGTGTGGCCAACTCCAGTCCTCAAAGGCCACCAAAAGGTCAAGTTTTAAGGGTATCCCTGCATCAGCATGGGTGGCTCAGTCATTTTGACTTAGCCACTGATTGAGCCACCTGTGCTGAAGCAGGGTTATCCTTAACATGTGACCTGTTACTGGCCCTTGGGGAGTTGGCCACCCCTGATTTAAAGGAATGCGCCATACAATGTGTGATCCAATGTTCTGTACTAAAACTGGATTAACACGCTTCTTTCATGAGGTGAATAAATGTAGAAGAATGAACATATTGATCAGTTTCAGTGCATTGTAGGAACCTTTGGCATCCACAGTATATAATTTAGGTTATTTGTATGCTAAAATATTCTGTCTGAAAGTGAAACACAATGTGATAATGTTAACATCGTAGTTCATGCAAAACAGGGACTCGGGGCACTGAATTAACCTAATGACTTATATTTAAATGATATATGTTTTCTTTATGTAATTGTGGATATGATTTTTGTAATGTATGGAATGTCATAACATATTATAATATACATTTGAGCTAATTCCATTATTTTGGATACATTTAAGATCTGAGCAATTTTTCTGGAGGAGTAGAGTTTTATAGAGTTATTTTTTTTTTTTTTTTTTTTTCATATGGTTTTTTGAACACCCGTGGACAAAGTTTTTTTTTATAACACTTACAGAATTTGTAGTCTTTGAGCACATCATTTGTTTTTGTATTACTTGAACCTGTTTTTTTTATTCAGACCATAGTTTTCAAAATCATTTGAATTGTATTCTAAGTCTACGAATAGAGACAAACCACTATGCCTTACGCACCAATTATAAAGGAGAAAAGAACACTAAGAAATAAGAAAACTCAATGTTGATTTTCTCATGAGTCATTTTGGGTTAATACAAAATGTCAGTGATCAGGGCTGAGTTATAAGTCCCATTTAGCGCAAAAGAAAAAATACCCTACAGATGCAGCGGCCTTTATTCGAACAAATCACGGTGCCGTTTTCGTGTGCGCTGCTGTACTCCACGTGGCATGAACGCGGCCAATCGCCCCAGGCACCCGTGTTAATCGCGGTTGCTTTGTTTGAATTTCATGGATTGTGTGCAATTAAATGCAATGAAATTAATGAATTGTAATGTGTACAGTATTGTGCTACTGGCTTCTGTGCCAATTTCAGGTGTTTAAAAGCCAGAACATTAAAATGCCATTTTATGCACCCTGCCTGCACTGGCGTCTTAAGGCAGTACGGTTGGAAGCAATCCTGCACCATGACATGGGTATTCCAAGGTATACACCGCGTGATTTGCTAAAATAATGGCCGCTGCATCTGTAGCTCATAAACTTAGATTGACTATTACCGTTAATTGAATTACAGTGTATCGTGGTCACCGAGTTTCCTGAGAACAAAGCACGTATCCATGTATTTCATACAATTTACATTTATAAAAATACAAATAAAAAACAAATTAAAACATATTTATCACTAAATCAATAATAACATATTGGTATGCCCTGACAATAATAATGTTTATAGGGGAAGCTAATATTTATAGTTGCAGCTGATTCTGTTTGGATATTTCATAGATATTAATGTCCAGAATTTAAGGTAGATGTTGAATTGGGAAAAGGGAGGAGTGGCTCAGTGAGTAACGACACTGACTTGCACTGAGATTGAAACACGGGAGCCTGGTTCAATTCCCGGTGTCAGCTCCTTGTGACCTTGGGCAAGTCACTTTTATCTCGATGTGCCTCAGGCACCAAAAACATAGATTGTAAGCTCCACGGGCCAGGGACCTGTGCCTGCAAAATGTCTCTGTAAAGCGCTACGTAAAAATTTGCAGCGCTATACAAGAACATGCTGTTATTATTATACTGCAGCGGCAGACTTTATTCTTACTAATAACTGGCATGTACCTGGCATGTTCCTGGAATGTGACACTGTTCACCCGGAGCATGCCGGGCTCCTTTTGCCTTCCCAGCAAGGCGCATACCCGGCTGACGCACGGTTGATGTGTTAATTAATAATGGTTCAGGATTTACTAGGCTTCAATGCTTTGCGTGTCCGCCAGATGGCATAAATTCATGACTTGTAATGCGCCGAATCAGTAATGTGTCGGCTTGCAGGTGTTTCGTTTAAAATAGATACTGTACCACAGTGTGCCATTGTAACTTGGCCTTGGCCTTGAGACTGAAGGAAGTTGCCAAAATGTATCAATTTAGGCTTTTCATATTAAAGAAAGACAAAGACCAGTTTCAGTTTGTACACTATTCTCCAGAGACCCACCCGCCATGAGTGTTCAAGTGCAGCCTGCTTTCCAAAAACCTGACAGAAGTTAAGCGTATTTGATATGGGCCGCGATTAATGCAACAGAGGATAAGATGGCAACAGTTGCTCAAATTTATCAGTATTTTATCGAAAAATATGACTTTTACAAATTTTCGCCAACTCCTCATACGTGGAAGCGTGCAGTAAGGAAAAGGTTATGTAGTGACCCCTGTTTTCACCGTATTGAGCCCCAATTTGTTGGAGGGTATTGGTGTGTATCACCGGGTTTTTCCCGTATCTATGATCATGGAGGCGGCAAAAGGCAAAGGGTCGTGTTAAAACCAACTAAGAAGCAACAGTCGCTGCCAAGCAATGCACCAGCACCAGCACCGGCTTCCAATGACGGTCCCACTGTCAGTGACAATCCTGAGCCTGAGGCTGAGCTGGATTTGGCGTGCAGTTTTGATGAAGCTTGCATGTACGTAAGCGATTTTCAGCCTCACCTGCTGACTACAGGTGGACTAGTCCCGCTGCCAACTATCGACGTGGATGATGAAGAAAGCTGGACTGGCAGTGGACCGGCGCCAGCGCAAGCTGAATGGGAAATTCAATGGTGAGTACTGTCTTGTTGCCGTATTATTTTGGTGGGGCTGGCTGGGTACTTCTTTAGGGGGCTGACCATTACTGTACTGTACATTAAAATTTTTCTTTTTGTTTTTTCTCAGAAAAGAAAACGGCTAATGGGGGGATTTTGATGGATAATATTGTACTGTATGCTGATGTTTTCGGGCCGTACAGTATACTGTGTAATAAACCCGAATAAATAAAACTATGCATTTATTCTAAATGTTCAGTATCGTGTCATTATTTGTCTTCCACAGTATACTGTACAGTGGTATACAGTGCCTAACATCTATGGGCAAAAAGAATTGTATTCCTAGGTGCCCTAGAACAAAAGTTCCCACGCCAATTGCCCGTGAACTTGACCGTGGCCCTAAGTAGTTCCCATGCCAATTGTGCGAATATAATGTAAAATAACCCGTTCTGTGGGTCTGAGCGGGTTGAAATTTACCTGGTCCTCATGCGGGAGGACCCTTGCCATAGTGGCAAAATATCAGCCTTCCAAGACCCCTGGAACCGGAGGTACAAAAAGACAGTTTAAAAGCACATTACCAAAGTGGCTTTTTTTCTGCCATGCAAGTCAATGGCAGAAACCTGAATTTTAACATCACCCTGACTCCGTTCTGTTGCCACGAGAGGGTCGCAATTTGCCATGCAATCCTGCCGCAACTAGGACTACATGGTGACCGAATATGAGCCCTCTAGGTCGAACAGAACCGGAGTTCTGGGTTCCAGGTTTCTGCTCATTGTGACTTAGCCGCTTCAAAGCTTTCTCCGCCATTTGCGCTCAATGGTAGGACCCTCCTCGCCAGCGTGACCCTTTCTCGCCGCCATTACTGCTCGGACCCTGTTGGGGTCAAGTGAAGAGGTTCCTCACATCTAGGGGCAAAATGAATTTGATTTCTAAGCGCCCTAGAACAGAAGTTCCCACGCCAATTGCGTGACCAGCCAGTTAAAAAACAGTGCAGCAAGCCTCTACAGTACATTTGTTACACTGGCAAAGGAGCAGATGGAAACAATGTGAGGCAATTCAACATGGTCTTTTATTGGTGGAGTCAGTACAAAAACATTTATTTACAATATTGAAACATTTAAAGTGCACAAAGAAACATTTTTGGTGCATGGGGCAAAGGGAGTTAAAGTGACATTTTAAGTAACTTCTCCTTTATTAAAGAAACCCAGTACTGTACTGTATACAGTACAGTACAGTGGGATGGTGCACAACACTGTCAGTCAGACCTGCACCAGTTCAGTCCTAGAGGGCAGCAAACAGGGCAGGTTTTCAGGGCAACATTGAAAACATTGAAAACTGGAGTTGTGCATGTCCTGTGAAAAAAAACACACAACAACATCTCCTTTGTTTAAGTACAGCAGGTACTGTAGGGCAAAACATGGAGAGTACAATACAGTTCAGCACAACAGTATGGTCTCACTGACAGTCCTCCACATTGTCCATCTATGGCCGATTCCTTGCATGGCGCAAAACGCCATTAATGCAGTCTCTAACGCCTTTCATTACAGGATCTATAACTGTATAAAAGCGCCGCAATTCTTCCACAATGTTTTTCCTTAAATTGGCAGGAAGAGCCTTTTTTACGCGATTCCCATCGTAGTTCACTTTGAACACCCACTCGCAGTACAACGTGTAGGGAACATGGTGCTTAAAAATAATCAAGGCATACTTGTGGGGTGCACCAGCACTCATCACCCTATACTTCTCCCTAAGCGCCGCTGTCAGATCGCGCAGGGTGAAGTCGGGCACTGTTTCGATGCGAGCGGGTGTAGGTCTTTTGGGAGCGGATGTGCTTGTGGCGATGGGCGATGGTAGGATGTTAGGGAGGAAGCTTTCCTCCGGTCGTGGTCGCCGTGTTGTCTCCTGGCGTGGTCTTGACGGGGTTGTCCTCCTCAACGGCATACATGTACACTACATCTTGTGGTGGAGGGGGGGCGCTTGGTGATGGAAGGGGGTCGAAGGTCCCATTCATCACATTCATGTCACCCTCCTGCTCCGGCGTCGGGGAAACAGGGGCATTAGCACCGAGCAAATAATGTATGCCCGCAATGTCAGCCTCTATCTTCTCCATCCGTTGATCCATCCGTTGCTCCATTTGTAGCATCCGTTGCTCCACATTTAACATGGTCTCCAGAAGCAGATCTATCTTTGCCAGCACAATAGAATTCCCGGGGAGATCCACACTTATCCCATTCAGCATCCGGTCCAACGAGCTGCTTCTTGTGCATGGCGTCTGGACATCTGGGGGGATGAGTGTCACGAGAGCTTGCGACAGGCTGTAATTTACACCAAAACTATATATAAATCTATATATACCTGGGTTTGAACTGGGACGAGACTTAAGATATGATAAATATAATTTATTCCTTGATAAAGGTGAACACAGCAAATATGTACAAATAACAAGCAAAATATAGACACTTACGTAAAAGGGAAATGATGAAGCAGTCACAGCTGGACTGGCAGTTCATACAGCACTCTTCATAGTCATAAAGACACCCAAAAGCATGAAAAGACCTCGGGCAGGAAGACAGTGCATAGCGTTTCTCTCAGCAATCAGGAAACCATTCAGGTGGTATCAGGTAACCATATCAGCAAACGAAAACGAATGAAGACTTTGCATGAAGACCAAAAATGAAGACAAAGGATAGATGGGAAACAGCAGGTTATAAACCCTTTGTCCCTCTATCTGTAACATTAAGACCCTGGGATTGGTTTGCAATTATCTCCAGCCAATCTTTGATGGGGGAACACATTTTAGGACAGGCCCCCCTGCTAGCTGGCACATGTGCAGTAGAACTCTGGGGTCTCCTTTCTGAGGCCCCACATGTGCAAATGGAATGCCAGGCCAGCTACCCCTCCGGATCTTGGACCAGATAACCTGTGTTGGACAGTGATAAGTGCGACACTTAAAAACTGCTATGGAATGCGCCCCCCTCCATTCTCACAGAGACAGGGTGATAAAACCTTTTGAACCAAACTTAAGTTCTAGCCATGTCTCTAGGGCCATCTGTCATCCTGATAGCAAAGGAATTCCTCTGAAGCTTATCCATACCTTAAAATACAGTATTAAGCATAAAACATAAACGTATTAAAATATCTGGTTCTGTTGGGTTGGGCAGAACCAAACTTCCCAGTTCTCATTGCCAGAACTGGGACACCATATGGTCCAAAAAGCGACTTGCGGAAGAGCTATAATCATTAAAGGACTATTAACCCTTGTGCTCCCGGATGGATTCTAGTGTGTGTGTGTGATGCAGACACTGATTAACCAGACATTACAAGGGAACAAGGGAACAGGAGAATACACATGTACATGTCATTACAGGGGTTAAATCACAGTTCTGGGGATACACCAGATGAGTCTAGGGGGGGGGGAACAAGGGTTACATATGTTTAGGATACTATTACTCTTCTCATCATATTAATTGTTCACCTTCATTGTTCCGTTATAGTGGAATTATCTACAGTCCCAACTGTATGCAGCAAGGAATTCCTCGTTCCTAATTGGATTCAGTGACGGTTGTTTTTTGGGATCCCCTTCCTTGACAGTGCTTCATTTTTTGTTTTTTTTACATTTTGGATTTCCAATTATATCAAAATAATGTTCCCTTCCCCTATTTGCGCCTAGGTCACCTTCACCAATATATATATATATATATATATATATATATATATATATATATATATATATATATATATATATATATATAGTGCAGAATAAATGAGTTCTTCAGTATTAGGTGATACCTTTTTTATTGGACTAACAATTTATGTCATAGGACAAGCTTTCGAGAGTTATCCTCTCTTCTTCAGGTCAGCAATACTGATATACAAAGGTTTCAATGGCTAAAACAGTTTAGAGAGAGGGAAAAAAAATACAGCAGATATTTACTGTAGATAAGGTAGGGTGTTAAATGTGTTTGAAGCCAGGGAGTTAAATGTGTTTGAAGCCAGGGAACGGTGTCAAAGAAAGGTGGGGAGGGGTAGGGCTACAGGGGGGGAGAGAGAAAGTGTGGATAAGAATAGTGGCAAGCAGGATAATTACAAGCAATTTTGATAGGGTGTGAGAAAACACATGTCCGCATTAAGTCCTTTGGTTTTGGTGTCAAAGAGTCTTATCATTCTGAGTTCAAATGTTTTCCGTTCTTGGGTGCTTTTAAACATTCCATTGAGGATTTTGATTTTTAGATCATTTATGGAATGATCTGGTTGTGAGAAGTGATGTCCCACAGGTGAGCAGTATCTTCCTTCTTCGTGATGGAGTATAGAGTGTCTGTGCATATTCATTCCTCCTTGTAGTTTTTGGCTGGTTTCCCCAATGTAGCAACCTTGGTCACATTTGTTGCATTGAATCATATACACTATATTCCTGGATGTGCAGCTGTATGATCCTTTAACATTGAATGTTCTATGGTTGTGACTGGCTGTGGGATCTTGGCAAATATGTTTGCAGAATTTGCAGGCGTTTGTTGCTGCACGGCTTTGTGCCATTATCAGTGTCTTTATCAGTAAAGTATTGTGAGTGGAAGGGTCCTGTTCTTAGGACCGAAACGTCGGGTGATTGTGCCATGTTTCCTCTAATACACTCTTGACACAGGATTACCTTGAGTGCTGTCTCTTCTTTGCTGTGGTTTCCTGGGATTCGAGGTCTGCCTGGTAATGAACTATTTTCCTATATATATATATATATATATATATATATATATATATATATATATATATATATATATATATATAGGGAACCATGTTTAAAATGGTTTTGGAAGCAAAAGGTGGCACTGTGTGCTCATTTGCATGTCATTTCCCAGAATCCCTTGCTGCAGTGGAAGTGCTGTGTGCTGAGTGATAATGGTGAAAGGCAGGGTTGCAGACCTGCCTAAGACACGCAGATGAGCATACAGTTGTATTTACATTTACTATATATATATAATATATATATTTAAAATCTTATGAAGCCATACATTTTTAAATATATATATTAAAAGTTAGATTTTATGCGGTGGTGTGCATAAAAGTGATTTCCTTTAGGGTGGACATCTATATATAAATACTCCCAATAGTTTTGAAACAGTCAAAGTACAGGATATCCCAATGGGAAATTATTTTATATTTTTATTCACATTTTATTTCAGTTTGTTCCTTAACTGGGTCAACAATGTACAGAGCTCAGGGGCTTCCCTGATAAATGGCAGAAATGGCTTTAAAGTATAAAAAATAGCGGCCAACTGTTCTATAATGACCTGATGAAGCCTTCATAAATATATCGATGTTGTAGTTATGAATAAAAGATGATTTGTACAGATATAATGTTGAATATACTGGTAGGTTAGCATTAAATTAGCACGTAATGAGAAGACATTTCAAGACCAAGAGACTAGACTTCAAAAGGAAGCAATGGTTTCAGTGGTTCATTTTAGCAAACATATCAGGCTCGACTACAGTTCTAAATAGAATGTCTATCACGTGACCTCCTGACGAAGCACTACGTGCGAAACGCATAGAGGTCACGTGAGGCTGCTTCTTGGATTCTTTTGAGTGAAGAGAGAGACACATCTTGAGGAGCAGGGGCTTCTTGCGGCACGGGTGTACAGTGCTGGTCCGGACCATTTACATCCACTTTCCCCGGCTGTTTGAACCACAGCTCCCTGATGGTGTTTCTTAGTATTGGGCAATTGTAAGTTAAACATTTAATTTATTATTTCTTTAAAGCACTGTTACTTTTTTCTAGTCACTGTTACTTTTTGTCTTTTTGAAATACTGTTGTTTCTTTTGCATTTTTCACATTGTGTGTGTATGTGTGTGCAACCTCTCAATTTGAGGTAGTTTTATTAAAGATAATTAGTGTTTGCTCAGTGCGCTTTCTAGCTACAGTATGTTTTTCTTTGTTTTGTGAGTTTTCTGCAAAGGAGCTCACTTCCTTTTAGGGGGTGTGAGGAGTCCCTCCGGCAGACAGCAGCAAGCTTTTAACCCTACCAGTGCAGAATTACATGTGTGACAGCACCAGCGCGGAGTATTATTTGTTTACTAAATAGAATGTTAATCAACTCAGTACAATAATATTTATTTATTTATAAATTGAGACCTCTCGTTTTCAAGTATGTCCTGGGCACAGAGTTATGACGACAGATATATGGTTACAAATACATAGTTACATTAAGTGAGCAAAGTTATACATTATATACACAATAATATATTATACACAATATACACAATAATGGTGCTCCAGCTAGGTAAACTTGATCGGTGTAATTTGATATTTGTATAACCTTGCCTAGAACACTCCCCTTAGTGAGGCTCATATATAGTGGTGTGCAACACTAGATCTTGGGGTAAACCCCTTTGATTTCCACACACAGATTGTAAATTGTGATTCACAGTCATCACTAACAACTCCACACCATTCCTGATAAACGATATTTTGCTCAGTTTGTTCTGCCTGTCGCCAAAGAAGAAATGTGAGTCGATTAAAGCTGAAGAGAAGAGCAGTAAACAGAGGGATGGATTTTACTTTGCAAGTAGTAAGCTGTTCATAAGTCAGCTGAGCTCTGACTTATAGTTACCCAGGGTCCAGTAATACTAACAGCTTTGCAAAATACATATGAAACTGAGCCGCTCATGAGCAGCCGCCACCTGTCAACAAAACAAGCCGTCTAATTTGCACCAACTAACAACAGACTTTACTTGAATATCTGTGACTGAGAAGTGAATTGCCTATTAAAAGTAATTTTGTTGACTTCAGAAGTAGCAGAGGGATGGCCCTGAACGGTGTCTCGTATTATTCTCATAACAAAATATCTACTGGAAGAAGAAGAATATTATTGTATGTCTTTATTTATATAGCGCCATTAATGTACATAGCGCTTCACAGTAGTAATACACATGGTAATCAAATAAATAACAGATAATATAAATAACAGATCATGGGAATAAGTGCTTCAGACATAAAAGTAACATTAAGGAAGAGGAGTCCCTGCCCCGAGGAGCTTACAGTCTAATTGGTAGGTAGGGAGAACGTACAGAGACAGTAGGAGGGAGTTCTGGTAAGTGCGTCTGCAGGGGGCCAGGCTTATTATTTATCGATAGCATATTTTTGCTACATCCTTACTTACCTCATCATGGGAGCATAACTGCTTCAGCAAGAACATGTCTTTTAAAGCAGCAAAATATTTGAAATATTACTGTATACTTAAAAAAATACTTTTTATTATAATTATTATTCAACACAATACCATTTTTAATGAGTGTTAAAGCATCATTTGATTTCTATAGCAGGCTTTAGCACACCTCCCCAGCAGTGCAACATTTTGGCAACATTTTCCTGTTTGTGATCATTTGTTGCCAATATTCCCATCAGTTTTAGCTTTAAACTGTAACAATGGATAATGTTGCCTTAGTAATTTAATGATAGATTGTAGCTGCTGAGTTACACCGACTGAAGAAGCCATTATTTTAGTCAGACAATCAGGATTTATACAGATGTATAAAATAAGCACTAAACGATTGCCATCTTAGGTAAGAATGTAGAATTATACATTTCCACATGCTTTACATATACAAATAATAATAATAATAATAATAATAATAATAAAGAGGAATGTATTATTGGTGCTTTGAGAAATCTCCCTGTGCTTTTTAATGTAAAATACTCACTATCATAAAGCTGCAGTTCAAGCTGTTTAAAAAAAAAATATATTATTATTATTTCCATTCAATATGTGCACTAATACAATCTGAACACTGACAAGTGATTAGCTATGTTGCTGATCAATCCGTTCTCCTGTGATCGATTGGCAAAGATTCGGCTCAGGGGTTCACTAAATCACTGTTAGTGCTGCAGAAAAGTACCCAAGATGCAAAGTTCTGTGTGGAAGATCATGTGACCAGGCAGGCACTAGATACAATTGGGATGTGCCAGAGCCGGTCTCAGAAGAGTAAGGGGATGTGACTTTGTAAATGGTTGCTATAGAAACAATTTTTTTTAAATACTACAAGTATTTTCTCATAGTACAGAACTGATTTATTAAAAAAAAAAACACACATGTAGGATATTGCAGGAACAGCAGCTTTAAGGGAAGGATCTGTATCAATACAATTTCATCTGAAAACTTTCATAAATAGCGGATGCAGTAACAAGTCTGACGTTTGAAAGAAGAACCAGATATATGACTGTTGCATATAGATATTTCTCCATAAGAGGTCTTCTTAGAAAAGTCAGGTGGGGGGGGGGGAAGTATGGGGGGGGGGACATCAGCTATTCCTGGATATATTGACATTGGATATTGGATACTGCTAAATCTCTTTTGAATTGGAAGACTGAATTGTGAAACTACCCAAAGAAGAACCCTCTGAGTTATGAAAGCTTTCATATTATATACAATGAACAATGTATTAATTTCAAAATACCACAGTATGTATATAATTACTTTTGGTGTATTTTCCTTTTTCACATGCAACAAGGAACCACTATTGTGATTGTTCTATTTTTATCCACATAAGAATCAATTATTTATTAAGAATATTTTTTATTCTTATTTATTTTTGTTGTACTTGCGTATCTTGTGTATTTTTTCAAAATCTAATTTTTTAAATAAAAATAAAATAAAAATAGAATGTTTGTAAACAGCCATAAATAATAGTAAGAACCAAACCAGATGCAGAAAAAAACACAATTCCATAATGCTTTAGAAAATGTATTGTATTTATGGTAAATAAAAAAAAAACTAAATACAATACAAAAGTATATAAGTATAAAGTTACACGATGACCAAATAACACTGAAGAAAAAAGAAAGTTGTGATATTTAGTTTTTAGTAGGGTTGCCACATGTCCAGTATTGAATCGGACTGTCCTGTATTTGGACACTCCATCCAGTAAAAAGTTAGAGGTAATACTGGACATGTATGTGTCCGGTGTTACCTCTCTGTTATTAGTGACCTGACCGGCTTGGGGGTCCGTGGGATTTCCCCGATCCTGTTTGGCTGCTGCTGGGTAATGTAGCCAATCAGCAAGAGGTGTGAAGAGCCTTGGGGTGGAGCCAAAGAGATAAGAAAACAGCATGAAGCGGAGAGAGGTGAAAGGGTGTGTGTGTGTGTCTCTCGAGTGCGTCACACCTTTCACAATTGTGTCAAGTATTTTTGGAGACGCTACCTGGCAACACTACTTTTTAGGTATAGGGACTATGGGCCTCATGCAGTAAGCGCTGATAAGGCTTTTATCGGCATTTTCGCGCCAAAATTGAGTTTGAGATTCAGTAAGCGCCGATAAGTGGTCAAAATTTGCATTTTTTCTTCCCGATAAAAATTTATCGGCATGCGGCTGCCGATAACCCACTTTTCGGCACTTTTCGCCACTTTTTGAAATTGGCTGTATTCTAGTAGCCCCGATCAGCTTATCGGTGCTGTTCGGCACTCAAAAATGGAGATTTCATCGGCAATTTGTCCCGCCAACTAAAGTTGGAAGTTGGAGGGGAGAAGGATCGGCAACATTGCCGGGGCGGCACTTAGAAAAAAAAGCTCATCTCTACATCAATGGAGTCAATGGAGCGGGGACTTATAACTTTATAGGAATGTTTACGTTATATTGCTCCTAATAAAAATGTGCTTTTCATTACAGTGTCGATGTGATTCACTTCATCGTGTCACGGCTTACGTTTATTATTGGCAGAACATTTTACTTGTCTATGATGATGTTTTGCGTGTCACATTATTCTTCATGTTATGATGTGTCAAGGGAAACTCCTATAGTAAACTCCTTAAAGGAACAGGTCACATCATATTAAACATTTTACTTAAGTGTGCTTCAAATTATTATATGATGTTACAGATTTCACACATCTAACAGATCCAGCGTACAGTAATGTTGCTTTACATTAGAGAATGCTTTTAATGTGTAACGCATGATCAATCGTAAATGTAGCTGTTTGTTTTCATGTTTACATGTACTTTGTGACCTCCCTCTTTTTATGACATCCGCAATTGGACACTCAATAATAATTGCATGTTTACATTGTACACGATGCATTAGAATCACTTCATGATAAGTTATACACACATCTATAATAGTTACTCATTTTTAACACGATTGAAATAATCATTAGCAAGTATCCTGATGGCATTAAATTATGCATATGCACTTGACAATTAGTTCATGTGAACATGTGACAAGAACATGCGAAATTAGACATGTTGCAATGTCGTTTTTCAACGTGAATGTCATGGTTGTATCCTAATGAGATGACTATGTGTTGCGTTCAGAAGTGGTACATGCATTACACATTCCACAAATACTTGCGAATTAATTCTTGGACAAAGCTTAACGTTACATCATTCTCAAATATCATGATTGCCTGGTGAACACACATAAATAATCCTTTTAATTAGTACTGGATAACCGTTTGCATTGAACTACTTGGATATGTTAATGTAACACCTTGTACTTCATCAAGTCTCCTGAGGAGGAGATTATAAGTCGCTATCGTTTGAGTTCAGCAGCAATTTTAGCTCTTTATCAAGAGATACAGGGCTATTTACATTTTGTGACAGCCAGAGGTTGTGCAGTCCCTGGGCTTGTGAAAATGCTGTGCACATTACATTATCTTGCTTCTGCGTCATTCCAGACAACTGTGGGCATAGTGGGCGGGGTGTCGCAATCTACATTCTCGCGGGCCTTTACCCAGTTTCTATGTGCACTCAATAGACGCGCTAGGAATTATATTCATTTTCCTACAGAGCACACAGAGTAGCTGGAAGTGAGGAATGGCTTTTATAACATAGCCGGGATACCATGTGTGATGGGTGCAATCGATTGCACCCATGTTGCCTTGATCCCGCCTAGTCAGAGTGAGCATGCTTACCGCAACCGTAAGCACTACCATTCCCTGAATGTACAGGTGGTATGCGATGCCACGATGAAGATTATGCATGTTGTAGCCAAATTCCCTGGTTCCAGTCACGATTCCTCTATCCTGATGTGTACAGTATTGTGTATTAAATATCATATTTGACATATTATATAATTTTTATCATATCACATACAAAAGTGTCACTTCTGTGTGTTGCTTACCTTAATGAACATGTCATGACAATGATTTATATTCATTCATGTTTGATTTTTCAAGGTACAGTAGAGGCAACTCTTATTCGAACAAAAACCAGTGGCAATTCCCCAAAAAAACCAGGAAACACCCAGGTACATTCTGAATACATGCCTTAAACTTTCCTTAAATTAGCCCCAGCATTTCTGCATTGATTAATGGCCTATCAGATTAACAGCGGGGGTCCCTGGCAGTCCCATTCAAACTGAATTGGACTGCCAGGGATCCCTGCTGTGTTAATCCTATGGGTCGTTAGTCAATGCAGAAATGCCTTAAACGTGCCTCAAACTAGCCCAGAACATACCCAGCACATACCCAGCACATACCAAGCACATACCCAGAATGTAACCCGGCTAGTTTACAGCAAATGTTAGAATAAACGTTGCCTCTACTGTATATCACTCCAAGGACTGCTCATGGTATGTATTTGAATTTACATCTGTAAGAAGATGTGCAAACCTTGATACAGGTATAGTGACAGGATGTATAAAGAGAACGTAATTAAAAAGATGTGACAATTGAAAATGATCTTTTCTGTATTGTGTCCGTGCGTTTATCTACACTTCGTGGTTATTGTGTAGTGTGTTTTCTAAGCATAACATACATTACATAACATGTAATTTGGACTACGTAACAAGATCCATTCATGCACATGAGCGATATTAACACTCAATGCATGTTTGTATGACCTTAGCCAAATGTGGTAAACATCATAAACATTTCAATGTATGTGATGATTTAATATCTCACTTCATCTTCATGTTGATTACTACATTGTCACATGTGTATGTATAAATCAAAGATGTGTGTTGATTTGACGTACAGCTAACATTTGTCAAAATGTTAACACCATTCCTAAGTTTAGTTCTTTTGATTATCAACTTTTCCTACATCATTCCACACAATGACTATGTAGTTAATATAAATTTAATTTCATTCACGTTACTTATTCATAATGATCATGATCCTTTATAAGTACTGTCAACATATGAACATAAATGAAGGAGACATTTACATACGCACACATTTCAGCAACATACTGTGTGTGTTTGTTTTTTGTTCGTTTTTGTGTGATGCATGTATTTCTACCATAAATAATATAAACCTACATAATAATTTTGTTTTTATCATCGGCGTCACTTAGCTATGTATATGTTGAACGTTTAATAATAACACTAAACTATAGTTACTCGTGTGAATTAAATGTACACACAAATGTTCATGGTTTCATGATCTGTACATAACATTCATTAGCTCATGCATGTTAGGTTACCACTACAACCTAGGTGATAATATAATATTCACACGACTCAAAATTTTATATCACCTCCCTATTGTTATTGTGTACGTTCAGATACAATGTCTACAAGTTGTTATGTAGCATTTACATTCTTTGTCAAGTCACACGTGAGAATATAATATATAGTAGATTAATGTGTTTGCTGAGTGATAATGTGGGTAGCATATATCACGTGACAATACATATAATGTTAGTAAAATTTTTAAATTATTGCATATAAGATCTAACTTCAGTGCTTAGCAACATCATTATGATAATTAAGTGCATAGTAAATATTTGCAAAATAGGATCACATTATGTAGTGATTGTTAATCTGCGCAGCAATCATTGAAAGCTTTGTTACATATTTATTATAATAGTTGTTCGCTAGTCGTCACAATCATCTAATAGAACGATTTTCCATCTGACATCATACATTGGTCCCATGTATTGATCCGCAACATCTGTGAAATACAGCAAACACATGATGTTCAAAGATGCCACATTTATCTATGTTTCAGCATGACAACGCTTAACACATCTCTATATGATTGTGGATATTCACGCATAAGTTACGTATATGTTTAAACTGCAAGGATCAAACTAAAGATCCAGAAGTATCATATTTTTCACATAGCGTTGCTGGCATTACTACTGATATGTTTGTTCCGGTGCCTGTATACATAATAATGTGCGCGCACAATGATATGGAAGCGAAACAAATTCACTTCTACACACGTACATATCTACACTTTGTCAATGGACGTGTACCCACGGCAAAAACGGGCGATCAGCCAAATGAGCGTACAAAATACATGTGATGTCATGTTAAGGCACCGTGAAATGGACGCAAACACCCCTCCCACTGAATGAACATTGGCCTACAGCGCTGTGCACGCACCGCCCGACCGACGCGCGTGCATGACACACTGCACTGACCGTAACAATAAGCTACGGCCACAGCCAATACAGTTTCACGTGCGCACGTCGGTTGGGGTTGGGACTTGCATCGGTAACCTTTTTAAGGACGCCTTGGGACATTACCACGTTTCCACGTCATATGTGGGCGTCACGTTGTTTGTATATGTTGAATGCTAAACAATGAGGTGTGTGTGTGTGTGTGTTACAGTTAGTGTAACATGTTGAAATGATACTTTAAAAACGATAATAATGTATGATTTAGGACTCCGTCACCAATGTGTACTAATAGTTCGTCATGTAGGATATTGTTATAGGAAATAATGTCTTTGTGCACGCTACATGTAAGCCTGTCTGCAATGTTAAGCTGGATCCACTCATTTGCATTACAAATTGTGTATATTATGAATGTACACATATATTATTTGAGTAAAGGCCTAACGACATTTGTATTTACCATTCATGTAGAAGTCCAAATTGATTTGGCTGCATCACCTCGCTCCAGGAAGGCACAACAGTCTCATCCATGGTTGAGGCAACCGTTGAATCCTGAATCACACACATCTCCATTATGTCGTAATATGGATCTGCAGTGGCTTCTTCAAACAAGAGGTCCGGAGGTACGTACAGTTGTTGGTTGTTTCCACCTCCACATTCGTCTTGCCCATATAAGTATTAATACATATCATAGTAGTTATGTCCATCTTGCATCTGGTCTTGATGAATGGCCGGTGTAGGTATATTAGCAGACGTGACAGTCTGTGCGGCTTCAATGTTACTGGTATTAGGCAAATATATGCTATTTAACAGAAGATATGTTCCATGTTCCATGGTAACTTTAAATGATGAAGCAACCTGCCAGCAGCCGTATCATTCAGATTTACGATGAGGGACACGCTCAAAACATTCATTTGCGGATAACGTGAAACGTACAGAAGTTTTAAAATTTCTTTGCTTGGCTGATTCTTGGTAGTATGGATATTTGTTTTGGATCAACTCATATATTTCCCCCACCGTTGCCTTTTTTTCTGCCGTTGACTCGATTGTTTCTGAAATCAAAAATGTATATGATTTACGTGGATGGCTGTGCAATGTTGAAGCTCGTGCCATTTCTTCTCTCTTCAAGTGTACAGTGTCTAAGTTGAACGCATACGGATGTCTGCTGAATGTGTGAATAGTTACATGTTATCTTCGCGGTTTGTTCCAAGGTTATAATACAACCTAACAGTTATATGCCTAGGTTTTCTCCCACAAGAAATAGGTTACAATAATTGGCTGAAATTCTTTATCTAAGATACCCTCTTCACAGGAATCAAAACTTTCATTTGGGCTTATGCAATTAAAATTTGCAAAACAAGTTTACTCTTTTAATTTCTATAACAATGTGTGTGAAATCATCAATAGTGCTATGATGAAGAGATTTCTAATAACAGTTAGGTAAAATTAAGCATACACACATCTCTCTATTTGTCTCTTATGTTTTCTCTCTCTGTTTTTCTCTCTCTGTTTTTCTCTCTCTCTGTTTTTCTCTCTCTCTGTTTTTCTCTCTCTGTTTTTCTCTCTCTCTGTTTTTCTCTCTCTCTCTCTCTCTCTCTCTCTCTCTCTCTGTTTGTCTCTCTCTCTGTTTGTCTCTCTTGAGATATATATATATATCTTAAACTATATATTGTGTCTGTATATATATGTGTGTGTGTATATATAAGACATGCAAATGAACATACAGTAATATTTTCAGTTGCTATATATATCTAGATATATATAGATATATAGATATATATCGATATTGGTACATTGAAGGCCTTGTTGTGTGCAAACACGCCTTGTTGTAAGTATCTTAACAGTTCATTAAAGTTTATAACATTACTGATTCAGTATGTTTGAGGGCCTGATCGAGTCAGCTGTGTAGAAGTTGTATTTAACAGCAAACAAGGCCTCTTTGCAGCCATGAAGGCCTGTACTGTTCATTCTGATTAGATCTATATTATATATAGAGTGCAATACTAAACACATTGATGTGTGTAAGTAGGCCTTGTTGTAATCATATTCAAAGTTTAATACAGCTGAGTGAATTAGGGGCTCACTCATACTGATACCATAATTGTAGCAAGTGTCCTAACATTTATATCTCATTAACACAAGGCCTGTTTGCTCACAACACTGGCAGATATATATATATATATACCACTGTCATTAAGGTTATGGTGGGTAAAAAAAGTGACAAAAACCCTCCACAGTAAAGCATAAAGCAACTGTAAATATTACTGTATGTTCATTTGCATGTCTTAGACAGGTCTGCAACCCTGTCTTTCCCCATTGTCACCCAGCATACAGCGCTTCCACTGCAGCAAGAGATTCTGGGAAATGACATGCAAATGAGCACTCAGTGTCACCTTTTGTCTCAAGCTCGTATTACACAAGTCAATCCTCAAGCCACTGCATGCTGTTTTAAACACAGCTTTTAAACAGAGGCTGGGATGAGATGCAAAGCCATTAGACCTACTCACATACATGATGTGAGTAGGTCTAATGGCTTTGCATCTCATCCCAGCCTCTGTTTAAAAGCTGTGTTTAAAACAGCATGCAGTGGCTTGAGGATTGGCTTGTGTAATACGAGCTTGAGACAAAAGGTGACACTGAGTGCTCATTTGCATGTCATTTCCCAGAATCTCTTGCTGCAGTGGAAGCGCTGTATGCTGGGTGACAATGGGGAAAGACAGGGTTGCAGACCTGTCTAAGACATGCAAATGAACATACAGTAATATTTACAGTTGATATATATATATATATATATATATATATATATATATATCAACTGTAAATATTACTGTATGTTCATATATATATACTGTGTGTGTATATACATATATAGATAGAGATACAGAGAGACTACAGATATATTCATACAGGCTTACAGATCTGTTATTGTAACCAAAAAGCATACATGATCAGATGCCAACATTATGAAGTATGAAAGAGGATTAAGGTAAGTAATGTCTTACAGAGTTAAGACACAAGAAAACATCACATTCAAATGTATGCTTTTATATGGGTACTTAATTAAATCTCTATGTCAATAATATTAGCATGAAATTACTATGTACCTTAAAAAAAAGGCTACAGACATCTCATTTTGAACAAGAGGTAAGTGAATGTCATCTTCCATAAACATGCCAAGTGTGTAATAATGTTATACCATTAATCAACTGATGATTAGTAGATATTAATACTGTATGTTATAAAATATGCCTTCATTCAGTCAATGAGCATTTATAAACATTCATGTGTACAAGGACATACTTGAATGTTATCAAGCATATGTACATGATCATACATACACTATGCATGAAATAGTCTGCAGTAAACACCAGTACAACAAAAAATTTAGTGAATGTCTTTTTTTATTTATCTTTAGACTTTTGAGAGCGAGTCACAGGCCTGCTTGTTGGCTGTTGTGTTTGCTTTTTCCCTCTGCCAAGTACTCTGGCCTTAACTGTACCACTTGTACTGACCTGTGGCACTTCAGTGCCAGTAAGTGTGGGCTGTGGCACTTCAGGGGCACTGGGTGTGGGCTGTGGCAGTTGACTGGCAGTAAGTGTGGGCTGTGGCACTTCAGGGGCACTGGGTGTGGGCTCTGGCAGTTGACTGGCAGTAAGTGTGGGCTGTGGCACTTCAGGGACACTGGGTGTGGGCTGTGGCAGTTGACTGGCAGTAAGTGTGGGCTGTGGCACTTCAGGGGCACTGGGTGTGGGCTGTGGCAGTTGACTGGCAGTAAGTGTGGGCTGTGGCACTTCAGGGGCACTGGGTGTGGGCTTTGGCAGTTGACAGGCAGTAAGTGTGGGCTGTGGCACTTCAGGGACACTGGGTGTGGGCTGTGACAGTTGTGAAAGACTTGATAAACATTGCAAGAGTGATGGTGGAGCACTTTCTTGTTTTGGTGTTTTAATCTTCTTCCAATAGCTGGTTATTAGCATTTGTTGCCCTAACTTTCTTTTGCGTGTCTCATTTGTAGGTGTTTGTTCCATATTTTGAACAGATGTAAGCGGTTGGATGTTGACAGGGACCTGCACAGAAGTTGCAGCTACTGTACCGTTATCATCCTGAACTGGGGAATGAAGAACTGATGACTGTGGCGAAAAAGTAGCACCATGTAAAGATCCATCCTCTGATGGGGTAAAGTGGAATTGTTGTTCTCTTGCTGTACTGCGCAACAGATTTGCTTGGCTTACATTAAGAACTAGTGCTTGTAATGTTCTGTTTACATTTTGGATTTCTTTAGGGACTTGGATGATGACTTGTTTAATTTGTGTCATTTCTGATTTTAACCTTTCATGCATCCTTTCATGCAGTGACATCATCCTTTAATGCATTGTCATCATTTCTGAATGACGACGATTTTCTTCACCCAAGATTCGTTCTTCAGAAGCTGCAATAGCTGAGTAGGTGTCACGAGCAGGAGGACTTGAATGCTGGGTTAATCCAGGAGTGTGAACATCTTCATGGTCACTTGAGTGAATTTGGCCTTGAGCGGCAACATCTGTTTCTACATATAAAGAAAGACATGATGAACTGCCATGGAACTTTCACTTTATTATCACTATAATGATAGTTATTCTCATAGTGGAACACATAACATGTTTCCATAATTTATTCTTTGTGTCCAATTTAAAACATGATGCTTGAAGTAACAATGATGTTTCGACTCAGTGTGAAAGAAGAATGAATTAAAGGATATTGTAACATCCCAAATCCTAGCTGATACTTTACAACACACACAATACATGTTGTCAGTAAACAGTACATCTTCTGTGACAATAACTGATATTAAGTTCATTACATGTGAAATGCATTTATTTTGCATGGCTAATGAAATTCTTCACATGTACACATTATATGGGCTGCACCTCATACACTCAACTTCCATTCTTGATGATGACCTTGCTGATGAGCTTGATGATACAGGTGATGAGACATGTTCCTTGTCAGGTAACACAGGAGCAACTATATAGAAGAATAACATCTGATTTTAATTGTCATGTGTACATAATTAACATTAATTATCTGTAGTGGGAGTAGTTATGGCTAAATATCAGCATCACACAACGAAATCACAATGATATGGTTAGGGCAATCTGTATATTATCCATCTTAACATAAATGGACAAGTGAACCTAATCGGCACATTTATTTTAAACACCATACAATATTCATGCAGGAATGCGTTGTAAAATTAAGTGTTCTGTTGTACATACACTGCATATGTTGTGTAGTAATCTAACTCAAATAATGTACATCACTACCAGGAAAGCAAATTTGACTCTGCTTAGAATTCAGCACCTAATTGTGGAAATGTGTATGAATGTGTTTACAGATCTGAACGAACATTTAAGAGAAGCAAGTGTAGCGCTCAATGTGGCTGACACTCAGCAACACATGCAGTGTGTCGCTCATAGATGGTACTGGTGTGATAAGGTTGGCGTATCTCTAACGTTAAAAGAATATATGAGTTAACGAATGACTAACGTACGTTTTAATATATAGTGGAGTGGTGGGTGAAAGTATTCAGATAATTACCATTTCAAATGAATGTGATGCACTTGTGTTCACCTTGTCAGCTTCAAAGAACTATAGTCCCTCCCCCAAGACGTGACACCACCCTGAGCTGTTATTTGCTACTACCACCTGTAAGCCCTCCCACAACACTTGACCCTACCATGACCCTGTGATCTGGGTCTGTGGCCGACACCACCCCTCTATTCACCTCTATGCTGTGATTACATGTTAATTGCAGCTGGTTTCAGACAACGGTACATGAGCGAAATACACATATGAAGTGAGCTACATATGAACACAATTAAAGACCATATGGTACATGTTCCTATTTATGCTCACATGAGACTATATGAAGCGAATAAAAAGCTTTATTGAAACCTAACGAAATGTGTTAGTGCAAATTATTTCTGCTCGCATTAGAATGCACAATATTCCATGCAAGACATGATTAGGTAGTAATGGCCTGTTTATAGGTGTAACATAGATTATCAATAATATATATATATATTTGTTATGTATATATGTTAAGACACATACATGAAATAGTGAATGATGCTTTTGTGTGCACAGACACAGTCTAACGAAGTTATACATTACTGTGACAAAGAATGAGTGCGGGTGTGCTTTGTGGTTATGTATGTTAACCCATAGTTTGTAAAAAGATTCCAACATACCTTCATCTTTCAACTATAGGGCAAAGATGTTGAATGGTTGGTAAAGTACAAGGTTGCAGTGTGTGTTATTTGGAAGATCATTACAAATAATCCCTTCATGCAGGTCAAGTTGTGTATGTTTACTCATAATTATGTCATCCACGCTAGCTGAGCCAATACATGTTTCCAAAAACACATAGATACATATATATATATATATATATATATATATATATATATATATATATATATATATATATATATATATATATATATATATATATATATATATGTGTGTGTTTTTTTAGGACAACTATATATAAATATCAATATATTTATATAGATAGATAGATATATATATAGAGAGATAGAGAGACATATATACAGATATATATATGTAGGTATGCTTTTATTGGGAAGAAACTATACGTTTCATCGTAAATATAGATAAGAACTGTAACATACGACACGCGTAGTACAGTAACATTTGTCACCTGGTGGAAATTGAGCCAAATAAATTCCGATACCTCTACCCTGCCAATCCCTCCAAGACGACAGGAAGAAATTTTTCCCGCATCTGCTCCTCCAATGGAGTTAACATTAGAGATTGTGCTGGCGGCCCACCTCCAGTGGCAGAAGCATGCATCCGTTGTGCTTGGATTTTTTTTCTTTAAGTTTGCCCTGATATCATCGAATCTCTTCCGACAATTCGCCCGGTCCCTGACATGATTCCCACACGCAGACACAGCCAATGTTATTTGGTCCCACATTTCTTTTTTTGATGCTGAACTTGTCCGCCCTTGAAATACATACAAAATATATGACGTTAATTATTATTAGAAAAACGAGCAGTTTCCTAAACTGCTACCTGTTCCAAGAGATACCAAACATGCTGGTTTAGGTTGAATATGTGTAGCACATGAGCATTTACGTGTAAACATACAAATCTAAGGAAGCTTGCATGAATATTGTATGAACTTTGGCAAACTTTTTAGACTGATTGTTATGGTCGTTATAAATAAATAATTAACTTTAATTGATAGATATTAGAGAATAAAAGTTTGATATTAAGACATCTCACATGAGATAGGATAACATGTCTTTGAACAATCAATGCAAAGATAGACTTACCTAGTAAATGCCCATACAGAGAGTCATAGTGCTCCAAAATCCCTGTGACAAGAACTCTGTTTTCCTCTTCATTGAAACGAGGATTACGTGGCCGCTCCACACGTTTCTTCCGAACATGTCCAGCCCCAGAGCTTGCCTGCTGCTGACTGGACTCTCCTTCCAATGGAAGAGACTCCAAAAGCGGCCCACCACCATGCAGCCCACCACCAGACACCCCAGCACCACCAGCAACAGACACCCCAGCAGCACCAGCAACAGAGCCACCAGCAACACTCACACTCACAGCAACACCAGTCGCACTCCCAGCAACATCACTCGCATTCGCAGCAACAGCACTCCCCTGAATCCTCTGTTCACTCAGACGCGTACTCACACGACTACCAGTACCACTCACACCAGCATCACTCCTCCCACGCCTTTCGGCCATACCTATAGCACTCACAAAGAACAGAAAAGAAATTTAAAGACAATCGCACTGAACACTTACAAAGTGACAACAAGACAAAGATGTTAACAAAACAATACAGGACAAAGCTCTCACAATACACAACAACTCTCTCAGTCAATATGAAATACAGTGGCGACACTGTTAATTCTAACACGGCCATCACCACGGTTAAAAAGAAACGCGGGCGCCGCGCGGCCGTACCCCGCCACGAACCGGGAAGGTTCGCGGCCGCTTTCTAGCACCTCAGGCGCATTCAATTGAAAGCGCCATAGCGCATTTCTATTGCGGCACGGGATAGACCAGGGAAACTTTCAACAACATGCACGTCACGTGCAAGGCCAGCTCCTCTCTTTTGTAAGACTAAGCTGTGCCGCAGCAGTATGTAAATCGCCCAGTTCTGTGTGTGTCTCTCTCTCTCTCTCTCTCTCTCTCTCTCTCTCAACAACACAGAGAATGAATAAAAATACACACTGCCTTTAAATGGGCCGCTCAATCAAAAACATGCTTGCTTCGGCAGATTCAGCAAGAAGTTTCATTTGCGAACCTAACACCACCTCGCCATGCACACCGATACACCTTTGTGTGATCGGCAAATCATCGGCAGAGTGGGAAGAAATGTTTTCGGCTTGATTCGGAATGGATTCGGCACTTATTGCATACGGCGAGGGAAAATCGGCACAATCATAACGATAAGGAACACTTGGCGAGAGGACTTTTTCGGCGCTTACTGCATGAGGCCCTATGTCTTAAATGTTGAATCTGAAAAAGGAAAACTCTTCTGGACCTATAGAAGACAGTCAGGTTTATTTTTGCAAAGCCGTCTTCTGCACGTTCTGGTGCTTGAAGACTTCTTAAAGCCAGGGTGTCATCCAGCACCAGGATGTGTCATTTGGCAGAAGACTAGTAAATATGGGCCATAGTGTAAAGACAGTGGGTCTCTGAGTTGCCATGCTTACTCACTGACTGGATTTGAAGAGGAGAGAGAAGAGAGAAGAGAGAGAGATTGACTGATCCCTTCTAACTACCCTTCCCCGTGATGTATAAATAGGATTGACCAACAACAAAACAATATGCAGAGTTCAGACATCCACATGCAGAGAAAACAGATACACATTGAAGTGTTGTGATACTGCGTGTGGGATAATGCTGACAACAGTAATGTAGAACGGGTCAGTAGGGCCAGGCTTGGGAGGAAGTGGGGGTAGCTCCGTCTTTGACATGTTAAGTTTGAGTCTGCGGAGGGCCATCCAGGATAATATAGCGGAGAGACATTCAGAGACTAGTCGGTACAGCAGGTGTAAGGTCAGGAGTCGAAAGGTAAATTTATGTGTCATCAGCATAGAGGTGATATTTGAACCCAAAACATATGATAAGGTCAAATAAAAAGAGTGTGTAAAAAGAATAGAGAAGAGGTCCAAGGACAGACCCCTGGGGTATCCCCACAGAGATATCGATGATCAATGAATGATAATAATAATATTAATAATAATAAAGCTTGTGCGAAACTTCTTACTACTTATAGCAAAAGAACTGGAGTAACAATGTGCTACTCTACTGTTTATTATAAATCTTATTTTTATACAATTAAAAAGGTTACTATACCTACGCATTTAGGATGATCTAAACATGATATTCAAAATGTACAATTTAGGACTAATTGCATACTGGGTATAATTGTATTAAATAATTACAAAAGCTTACCATGAACAATGCTTTCCCCACATTTTCAGGCAATCACCCAAAGACTGATCTCAGACTTTAAGTGGGAAAATGCAGAATGTTGCAGCTGATGGTCTCTAAATAATGTTGAATTGTCAACTGTGGCCATTGTTTCTCTCAACCCTGTGAAAACTGAAGTGCCAGCTGTTTACAAGACACAAGTGCTCTTGGAGGGCAGCAATTTTGCCAGTCTTTATACAGCTGCAAAGCGTAAAGGATTTTTGTTTTTGCCTTTGTGAGGGATATGGAGAATATTTCCCAATAGGTGACCATTCAAGGTGCACATCACTAACATGAATGCATACAAGGATATCTTAAAAGATTACATCTTGGGTATTTAAATATGTAATCCTCAGCTTTGGTTCTGCTTCATAGTCAGGAAGAAATGTATTGTTCCCTCTTATGAGACATCATTGGAAAATGTTTCACTGGGTCTTTTGTTTGTTTTCCTTCCTCTGGATCAATATACTGTAAATACAAATATAATCCATCAACGTCCAGCCAGAGTTCACGTACACGACAAGGAGACAGGCAAACACCAAGAGTGCCACAGCAGCATCAGCCCCTAAAAGGAAAATAACACATTTCTGTTGCAAATAAGTTTATTGCAATAAATGTTTAGGAAAATATGTGGCTCCTGTATCACATTTAGGCCAATAAGTAATTACCAACAATAACTGTAAACCACAATATCAATGGCTACATATTTTTAGTTCATTAGTCTAATAAAATAACATTCATATTGAGTCCTAAATTATGTCCAAAGACCAAACAAATGACAAGCAAACATTTTGACAAGGCCAGGGACCGCACAACCTCTGCCTGCCAGGGACTCTAAGGCCTTTTCCCCACTGCCCGCGGCTACGCACGCGACTTCATGTGCGGCGCACACAAAGTACGGCACCTATGGGGCCGGCCCCAGTAACCTCCAGGAAGCTCGATGCGTGACCACATTTTCAAAATTCAAGATATTTGACATTTTGAGCACGGTGGCCACGTCACGGCGGCGGTTCTGTCAATGCGGGCGAACCAGCTGCGTGACGTCATTGCCACGCCCCGCCAAAAACTCTTGTCTTTGCTCCCCCTGCCTCGCATTCCATCGCGACCCTAGGACCGTAGATCCCGGCTCTATCTGGTGCACGTGCCGTCAGTCGCTCAGATGCGCGCGTGCATGGAGTGACTGGGGCCCCAGCCTAAGGGGCCTATTCAGGAAGCTTCCATTCCCATTCAGAAGCAGGGACCCCATGCTGTCTTAATCCTTATGGGCACTAGTCTGGCTGTAGGGGAGGCACGATCTGGCCGTGGCAAGCTGCGTTTTACTTGCAGTTTCCTTGAGGAAACTGCTTAATAAAGCGTACTGCATCTGTACTAGGATATACACCTACTGTAGGTGTTTCGGTTTTGGACTTGACTTTATTTTCTGTGGAGATACTTCAAGGTGGCTGCTACTGTGTTTTTGTAAAAGCAGATTTAGATTCTACCTGAGACTTTGAATTTAGGTGTGAGCATCTAGCTAAGTAATGCCTCCCAAATGTTCTTTGTTTATCCTCTCATGCTGTCATAATTGCTATTGTTCTAGTCAGGCTTTCAAATATAGAAATAAAGATCTAGTCTTGCATATTACTGTAGCCCCCTTTCCCGCTGCCTAAGGGAAATCGCGGACGGCTATGCGTGCTGCTGATACCTGTACACTCACGGGAGGCCTGAGCCTGGGGTGAGCCCTCTCTCTCTTAGTGCAGCGCAACCACCTATGAGGGATCCCAGCGTGGGCGGGATGACTCCTCATAGGATCCAATACAAACAGAAATAACAATACAACACCATATATATAACTTGGTTTTACTGAAACCCCACAGTATGCAACAACACAATAAAATAACACATTGATGCAATACCCCAACACCCAGGTGTGTTTTCCCGAAAGTACTGAGGGTGCCTTGGGCACCTAAACACCCGGCGTTTGCAGAACTAGTCCCAACCAATGTGAGGTAGCGTTACCCTCGTGTGAACCATTGGTGCACATGTGATACCTGCCTGGGTACTCCAGTACACCAGGGGCAGCTTGCAGACTTGATAAGAAAGGTCCCACACAGCGGGGCCTCTGACAGCAATCCCCTATCGCCTAAGGATCCTGGCCTCCACGCGGTGCAAGCTCCAGCTGGAGTGTCTCACACAATGGGGGTGATTCACTAAGCTCCGAGTATTTGCGCTGAAATGGGAAAAATTAGCTCGGGCGCAAAAGGGTGAAGCCATATGCGCTATTCACTAAGGCTGCTCGGCGCGTTCTCGACCTGCCTTGCCAAAAAGTACCATATAGCGCGAGCACCTTCTTTCCCCCCTGATATTGTGCTTAAAGTTATATAGCACGATAACTGATATAAATACAGTAAAGCAGCCCGTAAGAACTGCATGGAGACACTGCGTCTCAATGCACGGCTCTTACAGGCAATCGTGCTGTACAAATATGATTTTTAATAATAGTGTAGATGAGCAGGGGGTCTCCTGTGCAAGGGATACCGGCACCCCATAAGGGGGCCTGTATCTCATGAAGTAGGGGGTCCCCGAGGCTGAAACCAATGCGGTTTAGCTCAGGGGACCCCCTGCACATGTACAGTATTATTAAAACACCAATACCAATAAACAATAACTCACTACCTTAGCTCCATGAGTTTATCGATAATTTGAACCATAATCTACACAGCCTGAAGTTAACGGTTCAAATAGATAAACAAATAATTGAATTCTTGGATATTTGTATCTCCAAATCAGCGGAGGGGAATGTTGAAACCACCATTTTCAGGAAAACAACGGCCACTAATATGTTGTTGATGGCAAATAGCCAGCATCCGAAACATATCACTAATAACATACCAATTGGACAGTTCCTAAGACTACGTTGAAATTGTTCAACCACGTCTGAGTTCACCAAACAGTCTAAGGAAATGTCACTACGGCTCAAAATGAGAGGTTATAGCAATAAGCTTATTAAGAGGGCATACTACAGGTCCTTGACATCACCCAGATCGAGTCTACTAGTGAACAACAAAAGGGAACCAAATGATGGAACTATTAGATTCATTTCTACCTACAATAACCAATGGCAGGATGTGAGGAACATTCTTCGCAAACATTGGCATGTTCTATTGGAAGACATAGATTTACACAAGATTTTGAAAGACAATCCAACTATGGGTTGCAGACGTAACACCAACATTAAAGACAGATTAGTACACAGTCATTTCATTCAAACACAACAGAAAACATGGTTGGGTACGAAACCACGTGGATCATTTCCATGCTCTAGATGTAAAGCCTGTCGTTTTATGCATGCTACAAAGCAGTTCTCCAACTCAGCCAATACTGCCACTTTCCAAATTAAAGACTTTACTCACTGTGTGACGTATGGTACAATTTATTTAATGACCTGTGATTGCGGCCTAAAATATGTTGGTAAGACTCACAGACAATTAAAAACGAGAGTCTTAGAGCATATAGGAAATGTACGGAATACCACGGATACACCTGTAGCTAGACATATCATTCAACATCATAAAGGTGACTCGAACATGTCCCTAGAGATCCCAGAGGGGATGACTGGGATAAACGGCTCCTACAAAAAGAGTGCCGTTGGATTTTCCAACTTCAAACCTCCCCCTTAGGACTTAATGAGGGATTCATTTATTCTTCTTTCCTGTAATCCGGGAGTCTATAATTTGTAGTGTAATATCATTCATTTAAATTGGATTGATAGGGGCAACTTAATGTATATATATATATCTACACTGGGATAATTATCAAGGGTTTGTCTATGGGGATCCAGGTATATAGTTATTAATCACAATTAGACTTGTATTGACCATTAGGGGCAGGTCACATACGCGTTCATTCACTCCTACACCATGCACACACACACTCCCTCCCCCCTTAATGTTTATATTTCACCATTTATTGATCTATCTGTTTAAGTGTAGATCATCTTTTTTGTTGAGAAGCTCACAATGTATTAATTTATTAACTCTTTTAATATTCATTTATGTTCACCCACCAAGTGTATTCATACATAGACTAACAATAACTCTTATATGTATTATATTATATCTTGTTATTTATGGGAGAACATCTCTTTGACAGTACACTACAAGTTTGAAGAATTACAAAAACCACACAAAATGAATTCAGACGCATACCTATATATATTTATTGATTTATTAAGGGTCTGGAAAGTGAATGAATTGCGATATAATGCGTTATAGCACACTAGGCATTAATATACTTACCTATTATTTTGGGTTGAATCATAATCATCTTCTCTCATATTGAAATGGCTTTCACAGAGACATTGTAACCTGCTATAGTCAGACAGTTAGATATGCTCTTATCATATTTACTTTGAGTTAATACAGCTCTTGCAACGCAGATATATGATATCCAATGACACATGATATTGGAGTAAATTACTATATACAATGAACCCAATTGGATCACGGGCATAGACTCCACCTCCATGAGTCATAGGAGGCGGGATTCTGATATGTAAAAGAGTATAAATACCTACCGGCTAGGTCAGGGAATAGACTCCTACCCCTGAAGAAGCGTGTAGCCCACGCGAAACGATTGTCGGGACGTGTGACTTCATTCGTGACGTCATCAGAAGTGGCGGCGTCTTTCGATTCAGGCAGCAGATAGACACCTCTACAGTCAGGCTTGTATTAGTGACGGAGCCCTCCGTGTTACCTTTGACCAGCTGTGGTCCTATTTATCACTGTTTTGTGACGGGTGTGCTCTGTTTTCCTTATGTGAGAATATTGATAAGATCCACATAGGGAATCCACCATGCAGCATGTATACATATGCATTTAGTAACGGTGGTTGTTCCAACTTATGAGATGGTATTGAAACCGTTTTTCCACCAAAGACTTACTATATACAGATATATTCATGGTTATAAAACAGGAGTACTTTATGCATTAAGAGCAGATATCTAGTACATATATCTGATACTTATAGGTGATACTATACTGAGATATTACTGCTATATACCAGTATACTTATGCATGCGATACAGGGAGGACAGTACCTAAGAACTCTGACATACAATCTGTATTGATGGATTAGATTGGTCCTTTTCTGAGATTAATCTTCATTGTATATAGCCATATTATGCTATTACTATCCTGCTGACTTGTATGATATTTGGATCAATTTAAAATAGACGCTTAGACAGCAATCTGAACCTATGAATGGAAAAGGATACTTACCTTTATAGATTGCATGTTTAGCCACTTCATTATGGGGTTATTTTAATATGTGAATGTTATATATGTGTTTTTTTAACCAATATTTGAATAAAACTTTATTATTTTCCTGATCTGGTTCCTATAGGTCAATAGACCTAATCACAGTAATTATCTGTTGGACCACTGTAGTCCGTCTATTGATCTCCAACATAGAGTGCTAATAATAGCGGGAACCTTTTTTGATTCTTTTGGGATCAACTCTGTTAATACATTTCTTTTAACTGTAGTAGTTCAAAGTTCTAGTACCCATATTGGTTCTGGATACGTCTACATTTGTTGTGGGATGTGATACCACAACCCAACATGAGAGTTCTTTATACAGGGGTGCGTAAACTGGGGGGCGCGGCCCGCAGGGGGGTGGGAGATTTTGTTGGGGGGGGGGGCACGGGCTGTCCACGGCATTTAAATTAAATGCCGGGGGATCGCGTAAGGCCCCTGCAACACTTCACTTACCAGAACTCAGCCATGGCAACGCGGTGTCAAATGACGCCGCGGGGTCATGTGACGTGACATCACAAGCATCACCCGCAGCGTCATTTGACGCGAATACCAGATAGGGGGATGGGGGAGCGAGAACGGACAAGGAAGACAGGGGGGCGCAGCAGGATAAGTTTGCGCTCCCCTGCAGTAGATGATAGAAAGTTTTTGAAGCTTCACGTGTACAGTACTGTAGCAGCATACTGTTATGAGAAGTAAGCATACAGTTTATACCAAAAGGCAATGTGTAGGGATGGAGATAAACTTCTCAGATAAAGTGGCGAGAGTGTAAGCATAAATTGGCAGGAGCGAGGTATGCTATGCATCAGAGGTGGGTGAATAGTAGAGGTGTGAAGAAGGGGCATTAAGATGTTAAAATACCTTCTCACTGTGGTGCTTGAGGATATCTGAAGAAGTGACCTACATAGTTTTGAAAACTGCACAGTTTAATATCATCTTTAACTTCAGTGCTATTGGTTTACTTTTTACCTGGTACCATGTTAAGTGCATCAATGAAATATGTCCCATAATGCAGTAATTTATAAGTTCTGTGAATCACTGCGTGGACATAATAAAAATAAGACGCCGTCATTGTTTCAGTTAAGCTACAGTATGTGATTACTAAAAAGAGATATCTTCTAACCAAAAAAATGACAATATAAAAGTACATTCACCTAAACGTATTTCTGTGAGTAGCTACAGAGGCCTGCAACAGTTGCTCTGCTAAAGTACTGTACATAATCATCTATCAGTGAAAGGGTTATACAGCAGAATGCCATTTCTGTGGCCTCTTTTCCCCCCACTATGCCACAGCAGTGATTGATGCATGCTCTGCAGAAGAGGTGATACATTTTAAACAAAGTCTTCTACAGTGAAGGAGACTTACAACAATGAATATATTGAGAAACACTGAAATGCTAGCAGGAATCCAACTCACTGTAACAGGAAATGCTATCAGTCCCAGCCATGAAGGAATGTTTTTGGCTCCAAACCAACTTTGAAACACTTTCAGAATCCCCTCACAGCCGTCATGTTGAACATGTGCCAATACCACAGGATTCCCTGAAATCACCCTCACTCTTGCTCTACAGCAGCACATTGCCAAACAACACAGTTCTACACAATATATCAGTGTGTTCTCCTACGTACTATATGTATCAAAGGTTAAAGTTAAGCAATTGAACTGTCACATATTACAATGATCTATTTCTCCTTTTTTTTTTGAACTGCTACTGAATGTATATGCTAAGTTTAGTGGGCTGGAGAATATTGATGTAGGTTTTTTTTTAAATAAGTAAGTAAAATCCAGAGGTCCTTAAATGCCCTTCTACTGTATTGGATTTGTAGTTATTAAAAACAATAATACCTCCAGTATATTCATAATAAACATAAATTAATTCAATAAACCTTGAATCACTGTACATAAAGTAGTTAAAAATTGAAAAGAGATGGAATTAAACAGTTATGTTTTAACTTTTCTTATTCACTGTGGCAAATAGTATACAATAGACCAGGAATGGACAATTCCAGTCCTCAAGGGCGACCAACAGGTCAGGTTTTAAGGATATCCCTGTTTCAGCACAGGTGGCTCAATCAGTGGCTCAGTCACTGACTGAGACACTCAATGAGCCAGCTGTGCTGAAGCAGGGATATCCTTTAAACCTGACATGTAGGTGGCACTTGAAGGCTTGAGTTGTATCTCTCCGCCCCCCCCCCCCTGCACTAGACCCTCAAAGGATATACACAATTTATTTTAAACACCTACCATTGACCTATTATTATTATAATAACGACTAACAACCTGTACATTATACCTATTGACTGATTTGTGTGCTTCAGGTAAATGTGCTGCTCAAATGAGTAAGAAACCTCTGATGATAAATGAATCGCTGTCATTTTTAAGTAAACTTTTGTTTCATAAAGCATCATAAAAATAATTCCTGGCTATGGATGCATGTCTCTTTGTAGCGATGATGTATGTGTCATGTCATAGGCAATCAATTTACTTTTCAGGCCAAGAAAAGATGCATGCGTGCTTTAAGGCAGGGGGGCGCAAACTTTTTTCCCTGCGCCCCCCTGACGGCTGTCCCCTCGCTCCCGCGCCCCCCCCAACCCCAACTTACCCGCGCTCCGGCGTAATGACGTCACGTTGCCATAGCAACGTGACGTCACATGACCTCGCAGCGTCATTTTGACGCCGCGTTGCCATGGCGACGCCGGGAGGAAGCCGCCGGAGCCACGGGTAAGTATGGTTTACAGAGGCCCTGCAGCTCCCCCGGCACTTAATTTAAGTGCCTTCGGGAAGCGCGTGGGGCCTCTGTAAACCCCGCGCCCCCCGTCGGCAGTCTCGCGCCCCCCCTGGGGGTCGCGCCCCACAGATTGCGCACCGCTGCTTTAAGGCATCTTTCTCTTTGCCCTTTCTACAGTATGTTCTATTCAGTGGATGCTCCTTTCCTTTTTCCCCCCCATTGTTTCCACCATAATATGGTTCTGTCATGAAACCAAATGAGCATTTATGGACATATGAAGGACTCTACACCAAGATATATAGTATGTAGCCACCAATCACAGTAAGTTAGACCTGAAAGTACAGTAGTAATACATGTTGTAATCATATAAATAACAAATAATATATATAACAGGTCAGTAGTTAAACTTTCAATAGGTGCCAAGCATTAAACAAATAGATATACTGCATGAAGATGACAATTTGTTTGTTATCATAAAATATCATTCATAATTTAATAAGTATACTATAACTAATAATTTAAGCTAATAATATCATTGCAATTAATCTAATAATGAAAGTTTGTGTAACAATCGTTCTGTATTGATCATTCTTAATAATTACAACGAAAACATACAATGTTAACCTGCCTTTGGTTTTCAGAATGTTTTGCTTAGAAGAAAATATTGACACCCGAAATGCAAATAGGATGGTTTGCCTGCTAATTTCTCCTTGTTTAAAAGCTTGCAACCAGGGTGTGAACAAAAGCCATTGGAAATAAGCAAGGAGTCTGTAAAAGTACACTATTGCATTTTGTCAGCCGCTTTGGGAGGCAAATACACGTATATTGGTTTAAAGTATTAAACTTATACACACATAATATAGCTTCAATTTACATTTTTATCTAACATACAGATGCAGCCACCAGTATTAGAACACTTACCGTATCTTGGAAATTTTGGGGGATTCTGCGGCAGTGTCACAGTAAATGCCTCAACATTAATGGCCCAATCGAATTAACACAGCGGGGGGGTGGGGGGGTGGGTTCCCTGCAGTCCCATTCAAATTGACTAACAGGGTTCAAACTAACCCTGCTGTGTTAATATGATGGGCCATTAAGAATTTCACAGAAATGTTGAGGCAATGTTGAGGCATTTACTGTGAGACTTCCCCAGAATTTCAGAGGCAAGAGTTCTAATACTGGTGGCTGCATCTGTAAACATTATAAAACATACATACTCAATTGTCTGTATTCTTTGCGTTAAAATTGCCCCCTAAAACCTTTGTGCGGACAAAGTCACTTGAAGCATAACTGTTAATGTATGAAAGTTTCTGAACTATTCTATTTGACAAAAACAGTAAAATAAGCAATCCATGCTACTCATTGTTTAGATCGTCTATAACATGACATCCCTTGGATGTGGTTCGCGGTATTTCCATTTTAATTCCTTGGAGTGGACAAGTTTAAAGGAAATAAAATGGCCACCATCCCACTCTCACTCCAGGAAGCCAACAGCAAGGTTTAACATCACTGTACATACATTCCTGGATTTCTATTGATTGACCACAGCAGCCATCATTAATTATTATTATTATTATTATTGAAATCATTGGACAAAAACTATTATTAATTTGATTTTAAGAGATATTGAGAGCTGAAACTCGCACTGCTAAGCTTCTCAAAAGAAAAAAGAAAATATATATATATATATATATATATGATTTTTGGGGTACTGCTGTTTTAAAATTGTAGACATACGTGAATATTTTAGCTGACTGATTTTACTGCAATCATTACTCTGAGCAAAAAAAAAAACTGTGTGTTCTCTGTAGTTTTCTTTGTACTGACTTGGCTGAACTTTGCAAACTCTACTGGAGGGGGAACCCTTCCCCAGAATGTATTTTGAAACAAACCCCTTTGATATCACAGCTGTCTTAAGTAAAATAATTTCCTCTATCCACAATGGATGCCTGATGCAATTTTGGCAAAAATCTCTCTTTATGTACTCTTTGCTTTTTTGAACATTGTCCAAGTGCAATGTTTAATGTGAATGTTTGGCTTGGCTCATATTTTGGTCAAGTCATCTGTACTTTGTTTCACTAGCAAACCATCTTTTACAAATAGTTCATTCCATCTGTATTCTGTTTAGACCTTTGTGGTTTACTCCACCCAGTTCCTAAGTTAGTAAATCATGTTCATTATTCTGTCCCAAGTGCAGGGATACTGTGTTTTAATTATAAGGCATTGTCAGAGAGCTTTACTGGAGCATGGATGTCTTCCATATATCCTCAAATGTATGCTTCAGTCAACAAGTCAATTTCCTAAAGTGTAATACATTTCCCACATTTGTTAGCCCTTTTGACACTTATTGTAAACAAGATTATAAAGTCTTTCAGTTTTCAAATGTTGTAATGTGTGGTGTGAAACGTTTTATGTGGTTATTTTTACAATTTCTCCTTTCTTGGTAGACTATACAGTGAATTCACTGGATATGAATAATATGGAAAATAAAGTGCACTAGGTGACGATATTCCCAGAAGTACTCCCCAAAAACTAAGGGGGAGAATGTATAGGGGAATGTACAAAAGACAAATGAGGGGTGTTAATGAAACGATGCTCGCCTCTAAACAGGAAGTGACCCGCTAGGCTGAGGAAGGATATAGATCACTGACGTGAACTAAGAGATAGAGTCCTGAATCGAGAATAGAATAATCGAGGTAACAGGCTGGGTTCGAGGCAGGCAGCAGAGGTGCAAGATCGTGGTCACAGGCTGGAACAAAGAAAGGGCGAAGTTCAACAGGAACACAGGAGCCAGACAGAAACAACAGGAACTATACTCTGGCAACATCCAGGGGGAAGTCCTCTTTATAGGGAGGACTCCACTTACCAAGATGGGCCCTAGGTGGCCCCTGTTGCCTCAGTGTGGGCAGAAGTGGGTAAGGACCACCAGGGAACAAGATTTACTTTGTGGCTTCAGTGTGGGTGCTGACGGTGCCGAAGCCTCACAGTTCCCCTCCCTTTCAGGGGTGGCCTCCAGCGATACAAGGCAGGATTTAGGAAACATTTTCTGTGAAAACACTGGACTGTGGATGTTCTTAGAAACCACTCAAAATCTTTCCATGGGGCCATACCCCTTCCAATGCACAAAATATTGGAGCTTGCCATGAGAGCTTCTAGAGTCCAAAATTCATTGCATCTTGAATTCCTTCTGACCTTCCACTATCACCGAGCTGGGAGGTGACAGAGGGGAAGAGACGGAATTTCGAATGTATGATTTGAGGAGAGAAACATAAAAAACAGATGGTATTCTTAGACTGGCAGGGAGTTCCAATTTGAAGGCTGTAGGGTTGATTTGCTTCAGAATTTTATGAAGACCAATGTACTTAGGACCGAGCTTGGCTGAGGGTAGCTTGAGGCAAATACTCCTGCTGGAAAGACAGACCCAATCATCTACTTTGAGGGGAGGAGGTGGTCACCTGCATTTATCCGTGTGTCCCTTCTGTAGAAAGGCCACTTCAGCGAGAGAGGTGTGGACCTGTTTCCAGAGGTCCTAGAGTTTCTGAAGTTTGAGATCCATTGCAGGGACCCCAGATGGCACGACTGTGGATGAAAAGATGGCAAGGTGGTACCCATAAGCACAAAAGAATAGGGATTCTTGAGAAGAGTCGTATTTTAAGGAGTTTCGTGCAAACTCACCAATAGGTAGCAGTTCCACCCAATTAACCTGATGTTCGGATACAAAGCAACAAAGGAATTATTCTGTTAGGCCATTAGGCTGTGGATGGTAAGCTGAGGAAAAATGGAGAGAAATTCCTATTCTGGGACAGAACGTTCTTCAAAACGTGGAAACAACCTGTGATCCCGGGGCTGAGATGATCTCTGAGGTTACCCCGTGCAAGCAGAAGATTTCCTTGATAAAAATTTCTGAGCGATCCGAGGTGAATGGTAACTTGTTCAAGGGAATGAAATGAGCCTGCTTAGTAAAGAAATTGACCATGAAAAGTAGTAATGCCTTGAGAGGGCAGCAGTCACCAATAAACTCCATTTCCAAATGGTTCCAAGGCCGGTTAGGGAATGGCAGTGGTAGGAGTAAGTGGTAGGGAAGAGCTCTGGGTACCTTGGTGTGAGCACAAGTGGCACAGGCTGCCACAAACTCTTTTACATCACTCAAAATCTCCAGCTACCAGTACTACATGCATGATAAATATTCAGACATTTTCTTCAGTTCAATGCAGGCATGGGGAAAATTTGGGCACTTATTAGTCTTGATGGTTTCTTCAGTAGAGAACTGTCTAGACAAGGTATTAGCAACAAGAAAGATGATCCAGGGCTCCATGTGTTTCTTTAGGAAAGAATTTATTCAAATTGAATTTTTTCTTTCCTAAAGAAACTGTGGAGGCCTGGATCATCTTTCTTGTTGCTGTATAACTGGATTGCTGCAGATAGCCATCCCTGAACCAGGAGCTCCGGCATTGCGCAAGTATCGCATTTATTTGCATTTATTTGCAATTTTTTGGAGTGCTACACACCCATATATCTCTACATAGACAAGGTATTAACCTTGGTTTTCCTTTTAGCCTGGACAAAAGGAGATTACAAAATTGAACCGAGTGAAGAACAAAGCCCATCTGGCCTGGCATGTCCCAAGTCTCTTAGCTCTTTTTATTTATTTCAGGTTTTTGTGGTCGGTGACAATTGTAATCAGTATCCTAGTTCCTTCCAAAAGATAATGCCATTCTTTGAATGCCATCTTAATGGCAAGGAGCTCTAGCTTCACGATGTCATTGTTTCTCTCTGCCCACAGAAAATTTGTTAGTAAAGAAGGCGCAGGGCTGTAATTTTTCTTGAAAGTCTTCATGTTGAAAGAGAACCTCTGCTGCCCCTGAATTGGAGGTGTCGACCTGAAGGACAAACGGCCGACTGGATTGGGATCAATCAGGATAGCTTCCATCGAAAAAGCATTTTTAAGTTTATGGAGGGCTGTTATGGAGTCCATTTGGAGAGAACCGCTTCTTTTTTGGTCAGCCTCGTGATAGGAGCTACCACACGTGAATATTTGGGATAAAGTGCCTGTAGTAGCTAGTAAACCACAAGAAGCATTGTATGGGCTTGATGCCTATAGATAAATGCAATTAAAGAACTGCTGCTACCTTAACTGGGTCCATTTCCTGGGTCACACTTTTCTAACTTGGCATAGTGGTAGTTGCCTTGAAGCCTTTGTAGCACTTGACTGACCTGTGCCCAGTGTTCAACCATGGAGTTGGAGAATATAAGTTTATTGTTGAGGTAGACTATGACAAAGATATCCAGGAGGTAAGGAAAGGTTTTTTAATAAAGTCTTGAAATACAGCAGGAGCATTCCATAAACCAAAGGGCTATGACTTATATTCGTAATGGCCATTGCGTGTATTGAAGGCAGTCTTCCACTCGTCAGCTTCCCGAATGTGGATAAGATTGTATGCCCTGTGTATGTCCAATTTAGTAAAAGTGATTGCACCTCACATACGCTCAACTGTTCAGAAATCTGAGAAAGCAGGTATCATTTTTTATGTTGAGTTTGTTTAGACCCGATAATCAATACATAGCCTTAGGGAGCCATCTTTCTTCTCAACAAAAAATAATTCAGCTCCAGCAGGAGAACTAGGCTTGTGGATAAAGCCCCTTTGAAGATTCTCCTGGATGTACTTGCGCAAAGTCTTGGTTTCAGGCTCAGAGAGCTGATAGGTACGGCCACGGAGAGGCACAGATCCCGGCAGGAGATGCGTAAGGCTGTGTGGGGGTAAAACTTCTGCCTTTTTTTTTGTCAAAGACATCTGTGTGGTATAGGGGCTAGAGAGCTGGGGGGCAGAACTGACGGAGGCATGGTGAATCTCCAATTTGGGGCTAGGAATTTGGAGGCAGATCCCAGTATAGGATTTTCTCCCTTCCATGACACGACAGAGACAGGACATCTGCCTCTACCAATATGGCCGCCGAGGCAGGAAGTCAGCCTCATTCCAGATCTATGTAGGACCTCCCAAAATGGCCTCTGAGACAGGACGTCTACCCCCACCAACATGGCCACCAAGGCAGGAAGTCAGCCTCAGTCTGGAATTCTTACCTGCATGGCTTACCAACACAAATTGCCACTGCCAGGGGCTCCCAATTCATCGCAAGATTCTGGAAGGCCTTTTGTTGCCGTTTTGACATTGATCTCCATTTTTCCTCTGTCTACCGTCCACAGTCCAGTGGAGAGAACCAATCAAACATTAGAACAGTTCCTCTGGTGCTATATTTATGAGCAACAGGACGGTTGACTAGACCTGCTGCCGCTGGCAGAATTCGCTATGAACTCTCTGTCCCAAGAGTCCTTGAATTGCTCTTCCTTCTTTGCAGCTCTAGGGTATAACCCAATTACCTTTCACCACAACTCCTCCACTGTAGGGGTTCCAGCAGTGGATATCAGGGTCGATGACCTACAGGATCTCTGGAAAGGCATTCAAGCAACCTTTCGCATGGCAATAGAAGCACAGAAAAGAAACGCGGACAAACATAGGAGGTCATCACCCGAATATCAAGTTGGTGATGAGGTCTGGCTCTCGACGTGGAATATTTGATTACGTCAGTCCTCCTCAAAATTGGGATCACGTTTTATCGGCCCTTACACATTTTTTTCGCATTGGATGTAGCATTGGGCTTTTCTGTCTTTTGTTGTATAAATTTGTCCACGCTCAGTAGCACTCCTTTTGACACACATATATTATTATTAGTTATTATTTATTATTATTATTATTATTTATAAATTATACAATATAATAACAATAAAATAATAATTTATAAATTAATATTTTAATAATTTATAAATTATACCATATCATACAGGAATCAAACCCAGGACCTTTCATATGCTAGTTAAGGTTTGTACCTCTACACCAAAGGAACTGTGTAATGTGGTAATGTGCTGTAAATATATTTATATATTAGCCTATGGTATAGAGGTATAGGTAAGGCATTGGTATCAGTATATGGAAAATCCTGAGTTCGATCCCTGCATGTGTATTATATAAAATTTATTAATGTTCAATTCCCATATAGTGTGTGTATGTGTCCGTTAGTCAATAAAGCATTGAATTGGATATTTAAAAAAAAAAATATGTCACACACGACAGCTGCAGAGAGGAGGGCGCGAGGAGAGCACATGGACACAGCCCTATGAAGTGAGGAGAGAGATCTAGATGACGGTAAGACTTATTTCAGGCCCTGGATGTGCGTAATGCCAAGACATACTGTATGTAATATCATGTTACTGGAAGAAAATGCAATGGAATGCTTCAATCGTGTGACGATAAGCCCATGCCAACATCCATTATTTTCGCTTATATAGCTCAACCCCAGATCCGCTTATAACGCGGTATGAGCGTGAACCCCAAATATATATATATATATATATAAAAAAACAAAAAAATTTGACAAACTTTACACATACATGCACATACACCCCCCTACCTCTGGTGATGCTGGGGATCGCGGTGGGGCTGCTGGAGGATCGTGGTGGGGATCGGGCTGCTGGGGGAAGTGCTGGGGCTGCCGGCGCCTCACTCCTGCCTCCTCCCTCCACCTTCCGTTCAAGCGTGCGGCTGCCATTTTATTTTTTAAATTAGCGCGACCCCGGTTATAATGCGGTCGGATCGGGTGGCCCCCGAGGACCGCGTTATAATGGGGTTCAACTGTATTTAGCTTTGAGGGAAAATTTCGGTTTTGGTAGCGTCATGTGATGAGCCCTGATTTAACAGAGCTTTGTGCATCTAGAATTTGGTTAAGCAAAACACCAAATATTTTAATACTTCTTTGAGAGTTTCTTTGCAGTGTATAGTCTAGAAAAAGGCATAGACACTATGTAAATAAAGTGGTGGACAGCTAAATTTGCAGTCTCAGTATTCAGGCAGACTGGCAGACCGCACAATACAATCCACAAAGGAAATAAATAAATCTCTGCACTTCATTTTACGCATCTTCTAATATTTGAAAGAAATATGAGCAGGGAGATGAAATCTTGTGAATACAACTAGTTGACAAAACAACATACTGTGAAGTACACTATGGGTTATGGGACGTACATTATATAATGGTCATTTATTCTAACTTTGATGGTATAACTCAACTGCTTTTTTCAGAATGTTTAAAGATATTTCATAAATGCCGACGACACACAAATTTACTTTTCAACCCCTGACCTTACATCTGTCTCACCACCTGTCCTGCGGAAATCCCTCCCCAAGCTTCCTCTCTTTTATGGCTATATACTCTTGTGCCCCTCCTTACATCTAACCCCTAATTTCTCGTTATACACCTGTTCTGCTCAAGAATGTCTTCTCTCTACCCCATCTTGTATCTAAAGTCCTCTACCACATAAAACCATTCTCACTCACTGCCCCACACCTCTGGAATGCCCTTCCCCCTCAATATCTGACTAGCACCCTGTCTCTCCACCATTAAGACCCATCTTAAAACCCACCTCTTTAACTAAGCATATGAATAGCTTAGTCGCTGATACTATACATCACATACGCACTGACCATGACCCTTTGTAGATGCACTTACCAGAGCATCCTCCTAATGTCTCTGGAAGTTCTCCCTACATACAACTTAGATGGTAAACTCTTTGTGGCAGGGACTCATTTACTGTTACTTTTATGTCTAATGTATAGAGCTTGACGGGTACAGGTAATGACAGTATAGCACTAGTTGTGATGCAGTGATCATGAAGTGTTTTTGTTTATGCAGTGTTTATGCAGCCCATTGGGGCAATTACCACAAATCTTTGTCCAGTATCAATTAGTCCATACTAATTTAATACACAGATAGAAAGATAAAGATGAAGATTACATACTGTAGTAGATGAGATTGAAAGAAGACATACAGTACATCTGTATGTCCATAGAGATCAACCTATGTTCAATTTAAACGACGAATACTTATCCTATATTTGTATTTACAGTATTTTGATCCAGAAGGAGGCAGACAAAAATAAAAGTGAAATATTATCCAATGATGTCTCAAAAGGGCAAACATAAATTCTTTCCTGACTCCTGGCAATCGGATTAATCCCTGGATCAACATCCTTCCCATGTTTACTTATTTGCTATATCCCTGTATACCTTTCCTTTCTAAAAATATGTCCAACCTTTTTGTTGAAGATATCTATTGTATTTGCTATCACATGCTCCATGAATAATGAATTCCACATTGTAACTGTAAAGAACCCTTTCCTTTGTTGCTGGGGAAATCTCCTTTCCGCCAACCTTAAGGCATGACCCTATGTTGTTTGTACTGTCCTTGGGATGAACAGTTGACTGTGAATCCCTGGTCTTTGTATTGACCCGGAATATATTTCTATATTGTTATCATATCCCCTCTTTTCTAATGTAAACAAATCCAATTTAGCTAGATTCTCCTCATAAATCAGATTATCCGGCCCCTTTATTGGTGGCCATCTCTGCATCCTTTCTATTTCCATAATCTCTTTTTTTAAAGATATGGTCTTACTAATGATTTATACAGTGGCATAATTATGCTTACTTATGCCATTTATCTGCCCAAGTTTCAAGTTTATCCAAGTTCTTCTGGAGAGAAATTACATCCTGCTCTGATTTTATTACCTTAAACAATGTATTGTCTTGAGCAAAGACAATAGGCTATGCCAACCTCAAGGTCGTTAATAAACATGTTAAAGAGCAGCGGGGAGAGAGGGGGGAGAAGGGTAATGAGGGGGAGAGAGGTGGAGGGAGGGAGAGGGGACTATATCTATTCCCTCCAATAACAAATGGAGAGGCATTTGTGCTCAAAGGAGCACACCTTAGCTACGCAAATGGGATATGCAAAGTATATTTAAATGACTTACACCCCACAATTCCTAAAAGGATTTCCATAAGATCTATATCGACAAGTCCTAGGCCCCATGTGAGGAATCAGGTACTGGTGTCAGGTCAAGGAGGATCAGAACCCGCAATGTCTGCTATTCTGAGCAGCAGCTCTAGCAGTATGAGCCAAACCAGCTACGGGGTAGCACCACTGTCACAGCATACTTTTGAGCTCTTCTGCACACACCTGTAGCTAATCCAGCTGTTAGCATATCTCACAGGTATCTCAGGTATGATCCTTTTTGTGCACATGGAACATTTAATTGACAATCAGGAAGGGGAAGTGGTCTGCATTTAAGGGAAGCCAGTGGCTTGTCCACAAGTATGATTAGCTAAAGGAGTGAGCAGTAGAGCTCGAAAGTATGATGTGAAGGTGGAGGTATCCAACAGCTACAGTAGTTTAGTTCACAGTTATGACAGCTACAAAGAATAGCAGAGATTGTGGATCTTTTGGGCCTGGCTCCAGTATACATTTTCTCAAAAGGGGATAGATCCATAGAAGTCTGTCATTTTTGGGCTAATAATGCGCATTTCAGAAATTTTAATGGGTATAATCAAAACTAATGGGATGCAAAAATAACGTCCGTTTGTCAAAATAGCAGCACTATTAACAGGTAGGGGGGAGCGGTTTGTATGTATTTGGTGGGTAGGGATTTTTTTCATGTATTTGGGGGTGGAGCAGTTGTATGTGTATGGGATTAGTTAATTTTAATTTATTTGGGGGATGGGGGAGGTTTATATGTACTGTATTTGGGGAGTTGGGGGGTTGTATGTATTTGGGGGCAGGAGTTTTTTTAATGTATTTGCGGGGTGGGGGGTTGTATGTATTTGGTGAGTGGGGGCTTGTATGTATTTGGGGGATGGGGGGGGTTATGTATTTTTGTGGTGTGCCGGTTGTATGTATTTGGGGGGGTTGCTTTTATTTTTTTATTTGGGGGTGGTGTTTTTTGGTATGTATTTTGTGGGGGGATTGTGTGTGTGAGGCCAGCAGAGAGGGAGAAGGGCATGAGTGCGAAGAGGGGGAATTGAGGGAGAGTGGAGTAATTGATGGAGGGGGGGAGATTGAGTGGGGAGGGACTGTAAGAGAGTAGATGAAGGGGGGAGTGTGTAAGGAAGAGAGGAGGACTGGAAGAGTGAGACAGAGGGGAAAGAAATACATGGAAAGAAGGGGGAAATAGAGGAGGTATGAAATGGAGCGGGGCTCGGAAGACGGCTGACATGGCGGGAGTAGGAGGTCCTCGGGAAATCTTTCTGTGGCCCTGTACCCATGTATTTTACATTTTAACACTTCTTAACTTTTTCCATTACTTATAGTGCCCTTTCTTCATTTATTTTAGTTGTACATTAATACAAATTAAATATGAAGTATTATTGTTGAGGTACATAGGGATATACATTACCGTACACCCATATTTAATACAGTAATTATTACATTATATACCATTATATACCATATTAGTCCATACAAACATATCACTTTAATCACTAAAAACCATAATACAGTGTATGATGTGTTTCAGAAATGTATAGGATCCATAATATACATACAGTATTTGTACAGTAGGACATGTAACTTTTTGTAATTAAAGTGTTAAGTTCCATACTCAGTACATTGCTTTTAAGCTATTCCCAGAAAGAACTCAATGATAATTAGGGTCTGGATATAGCAAAATACAATATACAGTACAAGCTAAAGTTGCTGTACACTTATAGGAATGAATGGATAAATGTGACTATTAAACAAAGTTTGTAAAAAAAATTGTAATTATATGAAATCAACTACAGAGGTGGGTGGAAGTCTTGTGAAGTTGTTGTCAGGTTATGAAACACTTAGCTTTGCTTGGAGAGTAATCTAGTGTGAAAAATTACTGTCATATATTTGTTTATTCTTATTATATTCTATGTAAATATGAAAAGCTCAAATATGTGTAACACAGTGATTCTAGTGCAAAGAACTGCTTGAAAACATAACTTAGATATATATATTACATTGAGATATTTTAGCTATGTGGTACATTTCCTCAAGACACATTAAAATGAATATAACATCTCCACGGTCCTATTTCACCATATCACATTATCTTCAGAAGCTACAGAAACGCAAAGTAGATAGATATATTTAAACTTAAATGTAAACTTTATAAAAAGGGAAATCTCTTTACAGACTTCCCATTAAGCAAATTATTGTTTTGATTATCACACTGTAAAAAAAGTATATAAATCCACAAAACCATAAATGCATAATAAGAGCAATGCTGAATTGCCCCTTTGCCTTGTGGCTTCACCACCACACATACCTCCTACTATTTCACTCCTATATTCAAAACACAAAAATACAGTTGTGGGTGATAATGGCCACAGCATTTTATTCCTCATATTCTACATACATTAACAGGACCTTGTCAGCGCTAAACTTATAATGATTTCCAGACCAACTCAGATGCAAGCACGCAGCCATAGTGACTCGGTGCGCCTGTTTAAAAACTACAGCAAATATTCCTTAAAATAACAGCATAGCGGGTAGCGGGGGCTGCAGCATTACTTCTTCTGTGAGATAGCACTACAACCAGATGTACATTTCGGCTGTGGCAATGTCTCGCCCCAATTCCATTAGATGATAGAATAACTCCGGTCTGACCCTCATTATTGAGCAACAGAGTTTTTAGTGGTGCCTCTCTCTCCACACATTCTTATCAAGCAGGGACTGTAGCAGCACTGATGCCATGCTGTCCATGCACCAGTGAGATGTAGTAGTACTTGTCCATCCATGAAAGAACATCATCACACTCTTCCACCAAGCAGAGGCGGTAGCACCACTTCTTCTATGAGAAGACAGCACTAGACCCTGATTACGTTCCAGGCAGGAGCACTGCTTGTCTAAGGGATCCAACACTGCTGTCAGAAAATATCTCAACATAAATGCTGGATACGCACACTTATCTTATATTCACTCATCAATTTTGTATTTTCATACTTTTTCTTTTTTTATTATAACAGTTCGAATGAGACAAGTAGGAAATTTGGGTAGAGCAAATAGCAAGCATAGCATTCACCTAACAGAGTGGCTCTCCAACATCTTATGCCATTCTTGCCCCAATGGTTTCAATGTTTCCCTTCTTCTACAATGCCCTTCTTCTAACTGATATTGTTTCAGATTTATGGTTGTAATGTAGATGTTTTTCCTTGATAAATCTGGTGCAGTTCCTTAGAACCCTTGATAAATTATACTTTAAAAAGTGCCAGGTAATGTTAGGACCTGTAGATTTTGCATGCCGTGAAGTGGCTGCAGGCTTATAAACTTTTGGCCAAAGGGTTTCACTAAATGACCCTTTCTCATGAGCAGATAAACACTGAGGTATTGCACTATATGTTGTGTCATTTTGTATGATGTGCTGGCCTTTCTGTTTTTGTTTATACTTTAAGTCTGTATCAATAACTCCTAATTAAATGGAGTCAGGCTGCCAATAAAGCAATTACATATGATTAGTGCTTGTTTTGTAAAACAAAAAAAGAGGTCACAGACAGGTTCACATCCTTACCCTCCTCCCTCTCTCTCACACACCTCTATCTCACACCTCCTCCTCTAACCTCTCTCTCCAACCTCTCTCTCCGATACCCCCTCTCTCTCGTCCTCTCTCTATCTCCCTTCCCCTCTCTCTTCTCCTCTCTCTCTTCCTCCCTCTATCTCCGTTCCCCTCTCTTCCCCCTCTCTCTCTCTGCCACACCCCAAGCCCTCTCTCTCTCTCACTCCAACTTCTCTCTCTCATCTCAACCTCTTCCCCTCAAACTCAATAATCCCCTCTCCCCAATATACACTAAGCCCCCTCCCCTAATCCACATAACCACCCTCTCCAATACACATAATACCGCCCCCCCAAAACAAATAACCCCATATACATAATAACTCCCTCCCCAATACAAATAATAACCCCATCCCCAATACACATAACACCCCCCAATACACATAACACTCCCAAAACATATAACACCCCCAATACACATAATAGCCACCCTCCCCAATACACATAATAACCCCCCAATACACATAATAGTCACCCTCCTCATTACACATAATAACCCCCCAGAATACACATAACCCTCAACAATACACACAATAACCCCCCAACACACATAATAACCCCCCTCCCTATACATAATAACCCCCCATACACAACCCCCTACCCCAATAAAACACACATTCTATCCCCGTCTAAGAATATTACCTGGGGGAAAGGGGAGGATAGGATGTCTGTCTGGAGCTGCTCTGCACTGCTCAGCCATGCGGGGTGTGGGGAAACAGGCAGTGGCAGGGAGGGATTGGCCATGTGCAGTGACAGGCCTGCCGCAAAAAGAGGCTACATGCAGGAAAAAAACCTGCAGCAGTAGAAACAGAGGTGAGGGTACGGCGTACCAGACCGTACCGTCACAAAAAAGCCCTGGTTATACCTCTGTGGTAAAGAGTTCCCTATTAATAAGTGATTGTAATCTGTTGAGAGGGAAGAGAAAGTTAAATGACATTTATGATAAACATTATCAGAAATGGATAAGGGATAAATAAAATGATTGAAATGGAGATGTTACTGTTGAGATATGTTTTCTGAATGTTGATTAATTTGCTACGTCAATTTACAGTATACCGATGAAATATGATGAAACATTTATCTTGTAATTACTTTGTAAAATAATGGATTAAGAATCCTTCTCATGTCTATAATGTTGAGATTAACGCAATAATCCATCTAATCTGTTTTTTTTTTGGCCTCTTCTTATCCAGCAATAAATCAATAGAGCTTAACTCCTGTTACTGAAAAAAAGTCTATTAGCAATTTCTGCACCTGGAACAGTAGCTGCTACAGTATATACAATAGCAATTTGTTCAATATACAGTTAATCTCCTGGAGTACAACAGACCTAATTAGAACAGTAAAAAAAAAACAGATTTTCCTTGACAGTTTCTAGGGCTCCCACGTAGAGCGAGAGGACAACAATTACTGATAAAATTATTTTTTTTAATAGCTTTTACATCTTCCTACTACCATAAGTCATTAACATTTAATGGAATTGGGATTGACTTTCTAAAACATGCTTATGTAATTATGTGCTGCGAAAATAACCACTCAATTAACACAAATAAATTACAGGAAGCAAACAGAAAGAAATGAATAAATTACCATTACTCAATTTTGGGGAAATGAAAGAAGATTCATAGCTAACATCACATTTCCTCACCAATAATGCATGAAGTCACTACTTCTGTAGATCATACACAATCATCTCTGTGTTTTACTGTAATATAGTGTAACGGTGTTCCCCCCGCCCCCCCCCCCCCCAATCTCACATTGGCCTCATACGTGAGGAAACTGCCCCATGTTACATGTAATGTAGTGTGGTGCACCTGCTGGCTTACAGGACTCCTGAGTCTTCCGCGGTGGTATGGGGAAATACATCAGGACTGGCTCATGAGGTAATGCTGAGAACTACTCACTTCTGGTACAGCGCCTCCATCTCTTCCAGGTCCCCACGACAGCAGGGAGGAGTCTCTGGAAGAGAACCTCTGGGTGCAGCTTCTCCCTGAATGACTCCACTCTCAGGCAAGAAGGTTCTTTCATGTTGGACATTCTTTATTAACATCTTTAGTGGCAGACTGCCCATCATTGCGGCCGGTCTCTAGCCGCTCATCATAAAGGTTGCCCACCTCAAGGAAGTCCTTGGACACCACTCCTAGTCAGGGCCATAGAAGCTGTCCTTGCTCTTTCCTTACTCTCTAATAGAGTAAGGGGAATTGTCTGCCCACCACTCTCATAGGGGAGGCCCACAATCCTTGCCAGAGTACTGTCAGTTTATTGGGTCAGACAGTCTCATTCAAGTGGGATGAAACACTCACACACTAAATTCAGGCAGTGTTGCATACTATATAGCTCCAGTAGGCACCACCCCTGTGTCACTGTAATTGGACACAGAGCATGATGTCACTTCCTTCACTACACAATACACATCACAGGGGATGAGGGCAAACCTCATGATTACTCCTGGCAATCCTGCCCTTTTAACAGGGATTATTGCACAGGAGGAGAGGGGCATGTAACCCCAAAATTGCACAGGGCTTATCTAATGATTCCACCAAAAGACAGCTGTTCTTTTGCAGAGCTGTCTTCTCATGTATGCCCATGTATTTGCCATGCAAAATTTCACACTATGTTAGAGGTCATTTGGGGAATCTCCGTGCACTGTTACATCGCTGCATTAAGCAGGATCTGTGAGGTCATTTATAATTAGACCATTACACTTGCATTTGTTTTGGGATTTTTTTAGAGTTGCAGAATGGTACATTTAAAACAAATATGTGATGATGATGCTCGGGATCCTGAAGCCAATTGAGCCTGCATTGCGGCAAACCTTGAACACACTCGGAACTACCTACACCCCAGGTCCCTTTCCAATTTCCTGAGTGGGAAAACCAACTCCAGCTAGAGGCCGGACAGACAGTAGGCTCCGGAGACAATGAGGCATAGCAATAAATATACACTTTGGTTATCAAAAATATCGTTTTATAACTCCTATAATAATATAAATAAATAACCTAAATTGGATTATATTTGTCTTCCCTTTTATAATTATCTAAAGCTCTGTTAGGCCATCTGTAATAATAAATTTACTACTTAAAGTACAGTAATAGTAAACTCAGTCGTAAGAGGATCCCCGGGCAATGTCGGGACGTCGCTGCGTCATGTGTCGGTGTATTGTCATGGCAACGCATCACAATATGACATTGCGATGTCGATGGAGGAGGGCTGCTCTGTTACACAGGCCTCGCTCTCTCCATCGCCAATCAGTTTAATTGCGGTGGGGAAGAGAGCGGGGCCTCTGAACTACTTGGGGGGTTCATTATGAGTCCGGAGGTAGGGTTCCGACTCCCTTCAGCCCCCCCCCCATGTTGCTGGCCGTGCATGCGCAATTGGTGCATGCGGGCTGCACATGCGTGATCGACGCTTGCTGGCAGTGCATGCATGATCAGCGCTTGCACGATCAGCGCTTGCCAGCCGGTCAAGCACATGCACGGTTGGCAAGTGCTGATCTCGTATGCAATTTTGGCAAGCGACGATTGCGCAGCCGGCAAGTACTGATTGTGCATGATACACCCAAAGTCTGCCGTCCTAAAATGTTGCCGCCTTAGGCCCAGGCCTATCCACCTCTGGGCACATAGTAGATAAAAATTTACAATATTGTATGAGTTAACCTGGAATATGGAAAACAAACACTTAACTAGAGGAAACTAAGGCTGGGGCCATGGTGCTGCAGACCATGTGGATGCGTCAGCACGCTGAGCGATCAGACTGCTTTAAGGCAGTGTAGAAAGTAGCTGAAGCGCTCAAATGCAGGTGTACTGAACAAAAATAAGCCAAACCACTAAACCAGGGTACTAATAAATAACATGGAAGGGAAGGGGAGGGTTAATTCCCACTTGTGATGCTAACCAGGAGTAGGCAATGTTTGATCATGATATAAAAATATAAACATCTTCATAGCTAGGACAGTTCATAAGACTCAGATCGTTTTCCCTGTACTCTCTTCTAATAAATAACATAGTACTTAATGTGTAATAGTATGGGTACTATCCTCCTGAAGACAGGTGGTAGATGGTAAAAGCCCACTCACCCTCAGTCTCATCGGCAGGTTCCCCTGGAAATATGCAATACTCACATCCTGGTAGTAGGTAGGCAGGCAGACTGGATACAATGGCGGATTCCGGCGCAACTGCGCATGTCTGACTCAGAAAGGCTGCTGGGATACTTCAAAAAACTTTATTGATCCAACACACAAGGGCTAACACCGCATTCTCCCCCTCAACGCGTTTCACCCTTAGGAATAGGGCTTCGTCTTGGAGTGGGGAGAAGCGGAAGCTGCCTGCTTAAATACAGAAAAGCCCGCGAAAACGGGTACATACACATTAAAACATTAACCCCTCCAATGCTTTTGCCTGTCACACATGTTGTCAATCAAGTGAACCAGTACTGTATACTTGTTACATTTAAACTTATGACAATATAATTGCATTTTAATAAACCCTATGCTGTTTAAACTCAGGTCAGTCATTGGAGATATATAAAAAAATAATAAATAAAAGGTTGCTGCAAACATTGCTAGTGCCTGGTTTAAGCGCCATAGATTGCAGTAACAGCTTATGCTCTTTCATTGTGTATATGCATACAGTTATACTCAAACACATATATTTTAGCAATATTTACTAAGTAAAATTATTAAGCTGATTACACATCATAATTTGGGCTCCAACCAGGTATTTGAATAAGGAAAGAGGGAGAGAGGGGGGGGGGGGGAAAGTGGGGGAGGGGAGAGGGGAAAGGGAAAGGGGGGGGGAGGGGGGGTGGGGGGGGAGGGGGGTGGGGGGGGGGAGAGGGAGGGGGACAAAAGCGAAAGGGGGGAGGGGGAGGGGGGAGAGAGAGGGGGGGGGGGAAAGGAAAGGAGGAAGGGTAGAAAGGGTGATGGAAAAAAGCAGTAGGAAATAGTTGCAGAGGAAAATCTAACAAACTGTATGCCCTCACTCAAGGAGCATTACATCTTAATGTTCATTACTTAAAAATTAAAGAAAACAACGCAGATCCCAATCAATGTTTAGTCCGTTGGGCTGTAGAGAATTAAGTGTATGTATCCAGTGTGCCTCTCTCTGATGTAAAATCTTTAATCTGTCCCCTCCTCGAGGTGGTAGCACAATGTGTTCAATGGCACAACATTTGAAATTCTCCACAGAGCCCAACGGACAAACATTAAAATGCAATGGTACCGGGTGTGTAGTGTCATGTTTTTTAATTAATCTGAGATGTTCCATAATGCGGATTTTTAGGACTCTACTGGTAAGTCCTACATATTGTTTGTTACAGCCGCATTTTAAGAGGTACACCACAAAATTGGTCTGGCATGATATAAAGGTTTTAATGGGAAATCTACGTGTTTCATCAAAGTTTGTGAAATGCTTAGTCTTAATCATATTTGGACATATTTTACAATGTCCACATTTGAACGAGCCAGTTAGTTTTGGAAACATAGACATACCTATTCTGTTGCGGTTGGTTGGCCTTAACATGCTGGGCGACAGGAGGTTCCCTAGTGTAGCTGCCTTACGAAACACTATTTTAGGACCCATACTGACCAGTTTACCCAGAAGTGGGTCTAAGGACAAAGTAGTCCAGTGTTTGTGTATAATAGCTTTGATGCAATTGGCCTGCTCACTATAATTGGTAATAAAGAAAGGGGATCCCATGTCTTCCACTTGTGTACCCCGTGGTGATTGACGAGTGTTCATATTGATGAGTTGTTCTCTATCAGTATCTAGGGCATTTTGATACGCTAGATCAAGGTCCTTGACATCATACCCCCTTGACAGGAATCGCTCCCTCATCTCACACGCCCTCTGTTCAAAGGATCCCAAAGTGGAGCAATTCCTGCGTAACCGCAGGAACTGTCCCTTCGGAATTCCTCTGACCAGAGGGCGCGCATGACAGCTTTTAGCATGAAGCAGTGAGTTTCTGGCATTTTCTTTTCTATAGATGTCAGATTGGATATTGTTCTCCAAATCTACATATAAATTTAAATCCAAAAATTTAATTTGGAACTTGTCGTATGAATGAGTAAAACTCAAATTCAACGTGTTATCAGCCAGATACTCAAAGAACTTCAAAAGCTCTTCCTCCCCACCACTCCAGATCAAAATGAGATCATCAATGTAGCGCTTGTAAAACGCCACATGATGTCTAAATGGATTTGAATCTCCAAACACGTGGGACATCTCCCACCAACCCATGAATAGGTTGGCATAGGAGGGGGCAAAGGACGTCCCCATAGCTGTCCCACGTGTTTGGAGATAAAACTGGTGATCAAAAAGAAAAAAATTGTGAGTGAGTGAAAATTTGATGCTATCTAAAAGAAAGGCTATGTGTGCTGGGGACAAAGTGGAATGATTGTGCAGAAAAAATTCTGTGGCAATGAGGCCATGTTCGTGTTTGATGATGTTGTATAAGGAGGTTACATCTAGGGTGACCCAGATGTAATGTGTGTGCCAAGTGATGGAAGTGAGTAGTGATAAAATGTGTTTGGTGTCTATGATGTGAGACGGTAGTGAGTGAACTAGTGGCTGTAAAAAGTGATCTATATATTGTGAAAGGTGTTCACCCAGTGAACCTATACTAGAAATAATGGGTCTACCCGGGGGTGCAACCAGTGTCTTGTGAATTTTGGGTAAGTGGTGAAAAATAGGGGTGATGGGATCTGGAGTGGTGAGGAAGTCCCGCTCATTGGGTGAGAGAACGTGTAGCATCTCACCTTCATCCATGAGGTCCAAGAACTCTCTGCTGAATTGGATGGTGGGGTCCCTGCCGAGGGTACGGTAGGTGTCGGGGTCACTCAGTTGTCGCTGTGCCTCTGCTATATAGTATTCTCTATCAAGCACCACGGTGGCGCCACCTTTGTCCGCCTTTCTAATAAGAATAGAGTCATTATTAGTTAGTGATTTTAAAGCTGCTCTTTGTTCCCCTGTTAGATTGTCTTGCTGAAGTCCCCTGGTTCCTATACCTTTGGCAAGGAGTGATAGATCTCTTTCAATGGCTTTCTGGAAGATATCGATGTACTGCCCCCTCATGAATGAGGGATAGAACAAGGATCTCTTTTTAAACCCAGAGTTGGTACTGCCCAGGAAATCTACCGTGTCATCTAGTGTATTATTCTCATTGAAGAGATCCATCAAATCCTGCTCCCTGCACTGGTCTTCAAAACCTAGGGAAATTGGAACGACAGGGTTAATGTCAAATATGGGTAACAATGTATTGGGATTTTGATTCCTGGAAAAAAAGAAGCGTTTTAAAGTTAGTTTACGTGTAAACTTGAATACGTCTACCATTGTGGAAAACAAGTTAAATTGGGTACTTGGTGCAAAAGAAAGACCAAGATGCAACATAGATAGTTCTGATTGTGTCAGTTCGTGTTTTGAAATATTGATAACATTACTGTTCTCCATTGTCAAGTTTTTAGTCTCTTGGATGGCATCCCAATATATGTTCTTTCTCCTGCCTCTTCTCGTCCTTCCCCGTTTTTTGAGGACTTCTGTGTGGCCGGTCTATTTGCGTGAATCATCTCGCTGGTTCCTGCCGCCTCGTCCCCTGACGAGGGGTTGATGTCACTCTCAGAAAAGGAAAAGGATACAGCATGAGAGGAAGATTCATTAACTTTATTTCCCTTTAGGATTGATTTGCCCCCTCCTTCTTTATTAAATTTTTTGTATTTGGGCTTGCCTTTGGTTCTGGTTGGTAACTTCTGCCACATGTAAATCTGGTGCAAATCATAGTGCTACACATTGTGCTACCACCTCGAGGAGGGGACAGATTAAAGATTTTACATCAGAGAGAGGCACACTGGATACATACACCTAATTCTCTACAGCCCAACGGACTAAACATTGATTGGGATCTGCGTTGTTTTCTTTAATTTTTAAGTAATGAACATTAAGACCCATCCAACGCGTTTGAAAAAGAACGCGGTGACGTTCGAAATGCGTTGGATGGGTCTTTTGTCACATTAAAGTGTCCTTTTAATTATTTTCTGTTTTGGGTCCTTCCTGCTCCGTTTGTGCTGTAGCGCTTTTGGTCTCCTTTTTCCTGTATTGCTTTAAGGCAGTGTTCGCATCCATGCGGCATGCGGGCGCGTGCCTGTGGAAGCAGAAGGGGCACGCGTTGCGCAAGAAATCAGTTGAAACTGATTTCTTGGCGCGACAGGCCTGTCTCGTGAGCGGTTCACCCAATGAGGGCGAACCAGATCCGTGATGCCCCTATGCACGCCCCCAGGCACGCCCCCTTCGGGCCGTCCACCATGGCCAGGGAAAGCACCGTCTTCACGTGGGTCACTTCCCAGCCTTTGCCCACGGCAAAGGCACCATGGCCCCAGCCTTAGTGATAACAAGATTTAGTCAAATTAAGATGAAACTCATTGGATTTGGACTGGTAGCTTGGAATCCCCCAGAATAGATAGATTACAATGTTGTGCACTACTTTTTATTGTAGGGCTCTGAATGTCCTGAGCAGACCCGTTTTGCTGCGTGCAGAAGAGCCATTGCAGACACATTTTCTTAATACAGGTAGATTATTACATTTGCTCATTTTGTACTACTGTATATACCATGCTTCCACATCCTTTATTTTAGAATATAGTATTCAGACTAAAATGCAAATATTAGCAGGAGCAAAGGAAAAATCCAGTAAACTGCCAATGCAATTTAGGATTATTGGATACAGAGCAAGTCATGTACAGTAATTGAGTGAATATGCATTTTTAGTGGCATGTTGCTCAGTGTACAAAGGTTTATACTGCACATGTGACCGTACCAGTTATCCTTTCTATGTCTTTATATTGGCTGCAATGACTCTCAAAGTGAAGGGTATACTATCACTTTAAAAGGAGAAAGTTTAATGTTTTGTAAACAGTAAATCAATACAATAATGTTATTCCCAATACTAGCACCTGAATTCAAGCAGGGAGATTTACTTTGGGAGTGCACAATGTCTTCCACAGACTCAAGATACTTTCAGCTACTGTACTGTTGTAATTACACAACTAAGCATCTGGAAGGAGTCTGGAGGTAGAGAAGGTTCAGCTCCAGAACATACAATGCAGAAAAGACACAGGGGCCTATGCAGTAAAGTCCGATAGAAATTATCGGCAGGGTTTTGAACTCGCCATGTTTTTGCCGAGTTGCTTTCACGGTATGCAGAAAGGCCCGAATATCAGTGAGAGCAACATTAGCAGACATGGCGAGTTGCCGGCGCCGAGATGACCTGCCCTCCGAGAAGGGCTCACCCGGCAAGATCTGTCTGCTGCAGCAGAGAGATCCGCCTTTCTCTGCGCAAATCTCGGCGTATAAAAAATATTTTTACATTTAAATTTGATTAATAGTGTAGATGAGCAGTGGGTCTCCGGAGCAGAACCACATTGGTTTGAGGTCCGAGGACCCCCTGCTTCCTGTGATACAGGCCCCGTTATGGGGTGCCGGTATCTCCTATGCGTGGAAATGTCCCGATCATGTGACAGTGGGATGTAAACAAAGCAGGGAGATACTGGCACCCAATAACGGGGCCTGTATCTCGGGAAGCAGGGTGTCCCTGGACCTCAAACCAACGCGGTTCTGCTCTGGAGACCCCCTGCACATCTATACTATGAATACATTTTAAAAATATTTAGTAAGCACCAATACACCACCCACCTCCCGTGCCCCCCCATAAAACCAATATTTATTATTTTACATACAGAATTAATACCCCGGTGGTCCCGATGTGTGTCCGCAGGCCCCACAGTGCACAATGTCTGGGGCTCTCAGGATGGTCCCTGCTAGGCGCCGTGGGCCTCCAGGTGGTACCCGTGGGCCCCAATGGGGTCCACAGGTGGTCCCCGCATCATCCCCACAGGTGTCTGGGGGACCTCAAGTGGTTCCCACAGGGGCTGGGGCCCTGGTGTGGTCCCTGCGGGTCCGCAGGACCCCCACAGCTGTGGGGCCCCCGGTTCTTCCCCTAAGGTATCCCTCGTGGGTAGACAGGTGGTACCCGTGGGCGTCCGGGGGTTCTCAGGTGGTCTCCATAGGTTCCCGCTAACCCGGCAGTACCAACCCTGTATGTAAAAAAATAAAACATGGCCTACATTTCAGTAAACACACCCCCTCGCCACCAAATACATACAGTACAGTAATGGGCAAAATAACTATTATCCAGATATGGATAATAGATTATTTGCCCATTATTAAACACAACATTAGCCAGCATAAATAAAGTTAATAAATACAGTTCTACTTACCACAGCCAATATGAAGGGCGATCTCGTCAGGATACTGCAGGTCCCTGTCCTCCGTTGCCAGAAACCATACTAACATAATAAATACATTCTAATGTCGTCTAACCCCTTAATCACCTTAGCGGTTAATAACCACTATAGTAATTAAGGGGTTAACACACCCTGCCCCGCTACTCACCCGGGAGGCCTAAGCACCCACCCCGGACCCAATATACCGCCCTGTAACCCATTGAGTAGTATAGTGGTACATCATATCCATATAATAATATGGGCCTGATAAGCCACTATAGCACTCAATTGGCACCCTAATCAAAATACATTAATGCACAAAACACACAATAATAAAACATTCAAAAACACAAAAAAAAACAATTCACTAAATAAAAACAGTAGCCAATAAATGTCTTAATACAAGCACTAACCAGCTGAACAATGAATTAATTAAATCATTAACCAATCAAAGCAATTAATTAATAAAACAACTCAGAATTAATTGTAACAGTAACCAATCAAAGCAATGAATGAATGCAACAGCAATGAATTAATTGAAACATTACCAACATAGAAATTAATTATTAAAAAATATCTGAAACACAACCATTAAAAGCATTAGCCAACACCAGGCATCATTAGTTAAAAACGAAAATCAATCGCCAATTTTTTATTAAATAAAGCAGCAAAATGCCAAACAATTACATCTGCATAATAAACTGACATTGAAAAAATCACTATCAATACAAAGCAAGAAATGGCAAAAAAATATTGTCCTAATAATGTATTGATCTGTACCCTAAAGTGGTACAGATTAATACATTATCAGTCAATGTGCAAAGAAATAAAAATACACATGCAATGGAAAAACCTGTAAAAAAATACATTTCCAAACATGCAATATTTGACTTACCATTAGAAGAGCTGGCCCTCTGACTCCCGGGGAAACAGGAAGCTCACATACCATGAAGGCCTGAAACGGCATCTGATGCCATCCGCCATGAAGATCCAGATCAGGTACCCAAATCTTCTTTCTTCTATCTTTAATCAGCTTCTTCTTTCTTCTTCTGTAATTATTTCTTAATCTTCTTAATCTTCTGTCTTCATCTGTCAATCCAAAAAAGCACATAGTAGATCCAACCGATGTTGTCTCATTGTCTTCTTGGGCTTAAATGAGGCGTCACGGCCTTAAATAGGGCTTGTGACATCACATTTTGCCTCCAACTGGTTTAACAGCCATCTGATTGGCTGTTAAAACCATGTGCCGATTAATTTTTTTTTTAATGACATCATTTAAAGGGAATGATGCCAGCCAATCAGAATGTTGTGCTTCATTTCCCTTTAACATGACGTCACTAAATCCAACATGGCCGGCATTACATGGTATTTCAGCCAATCAGATCGTGGGAACTAAATCCCCAATCTGATTGGTTGTTGTACACCATGTGACTCCCTTTGGATGATGTCACATACTTGACCTAAAATGACTCCGTCACATGGTTTAATTTAATCTGATTGGCTGAAATACCATGTGACGCCTATGCCAAATTTAGGCAACAGATACTGTATCCTATATCTATACTTACTTATTGATCCAGAGGAAGGCAAACAAAAATCCCCCAGTGACATATCATCCAATGATATCTCATAAAGGGAAAAATAAATTCCTTCCCGACTCCAAGAATTGGCAATCGGATTACTCCCTAGATCAACATCCTTCCTATGTACACTTATTTGGTATATCCCTGTATATCTTTTCTTTATAAAAAGATGTCCAATCTTTTTTTGAACAAATCGATTGTATCTGCCATCACAGTCTCCATGGATAATGAATTCCACATTTTTACTGCCCTTACTGTAAAGAACCCTTTCCTTTGTTGCTGGTGAAATCGCCTTTTCTCCAACCTAAAGGGATGCCCCCAGGTCCTTTGTATTGCCCTTAGAATGAATAGTTCATTTGAAAGCTCCTTGTATTGTCCCGAAATATATTTTTATATAGTTATCATATCCCCTCTTGGACACCTCTTTTCTGATGTAAAAAAAATCTAATTTAGCTAGCCTCTCCTTATAAGTTAGATTTTCCATCCCCTTTATTAATTTGGTGGCTCTTCTCTGCACTCTCTCTAGTTCCATAATGTCTTTTCTAAGGAGGGGTGCCCAAAATTGTACTCCATATTCAAGGTGTGGTCTTACTAATGCTTTGTAAAGGGGCACAAACATGTTAACTTCCCTTCCATCCATTGCCTGTTTAATGCAAGATAAGATCGTATTTGCCTTTGCAGCTACTGCATGACTTTGGGCACTATTGCTAAGCCTGCTGTCTACAATCACTCCTAAATCCTTCTCCATCAAGAATTTCCCAAATTTATCCCCATTTAATTTATGTCGTCTGTTTATTCTTGCTTCCCAAATGCATAACCTTACATGTATCTGTATTAAACCTCATCTGCCATTTACCTGCCCAAGTTTCCAGTCTCTGTAAGTCCTTCTGGAGAGAAATTACATCCTGCTCTGATTCTACTACCTTACACAATTTAGTATCATCAGCAAAGATGGAGACTTTGCTCTCTATGCCAACCTCAAGGTCATCAATAAACAAGTTAAAAAGCAGGGGTCCCAGTACCGATCCACTCACGACTTTAGCCCAACCTAGAAAAGTTCCATTTATGACAACCCTCTGTTGTCTATCCTTCAACCAGTTTTCAATCCAGGTGCATATGTTATTACTGAGTCCAATTTGCTTTCTTTTGTACACCAACATTTTGTGAGGAACTGTATCGAAAGCCTTTGCAAAATCTAAGTAGACCACATCAACTGCATTACCCTGGTCTAAATTCCAACTTGACGACTATTACTAATGATTTTGTTTTCCATTAGATATTCCTGTATATTATCCCGTATTAAACCTTCAAGTATTTTCCCCACTATTGAAGTCAGGCTTCTAGGTCTGTAATTCAGTGTCATATGTAGCATGTGAGTAAGTCCATGTAGTTTAACTCGTCCCCTTTTAAAGCACACAATGTCCTTCTATTTTCTTCAACTTTATTGGGGAGTCAACAGAAACATAAAAGTTCTTGTATAAGGATAGTAGTGGCAGATTTCTCTTGTCAGGAGAATGACCTTATGATAGGAAGGAGTGCTGCTATGTGAGAGTGCTTCTCTGAGGTGAAGGTAAAAAAGGATTTCCTTTACTGAGGGAGTTATGTAGGAAGTCTACTCACTTAGGCTGCTTGTAGGAAAAGAAAGCACACTTTCTTGCCAGACAGGAACAAGCTAAGGGCCATTCTAATAAACAGAAAAGGACAGGGGAACAGGGGTGAACCAAACTCAGCTACAGTGGCGGCCGCCTTTAGCCTCCTGCGGCAGTTTGGGCGCACGAAATTCAAACTTGCGGGCAGATGCGGCATGTTCCGGGCCGTGTTCCGGCCGTTTTAGGCGCCGCAGGCATTTTTCATTATTTAGTCATTGTTTAGCGCTATTAGCGCTGTCTAGCCATTCAGCGCTGAATGCGTGAAAGTGCATGGCATACGGAGAAACATCGGAGAACAACTCTGGGATGTTGGAGGTTTAAAGGGGCCGCAGCAGTATGAGGATTGGGAGGTTGCCAGGGCAACCAATTAGTTACTTGTGTAAAAAGGGGATTATTCTTACAATAATGTTGCAGTTTACACAACAGCATAGGCTGCTACAACAGGGGGAAAACATGCAGCTTAACTGGGGAGAACAGGTAGCCTGAGAGCTGCAAATGAACACAGAAAATGTACAATCCTGTTCCAGGACACTCCCCGTCTGGTATCGGTAGATACCACTATATCTAACATATGTGGAACATACATATATACCTACCTATGGAAGTACCAGCACTCACTGTCTATTGGCTTAATGATCTACTCACTGCAGATGTAGTAAGGTAAATACATTTAATAACACTATAAATAAACCGGAATTAAAGCAATAGTAAATGCAAATACAATCGAGTGTCACCATGGGGAAAAAAAATGTCTCAGTGAGGGAAGGAGGGGAAAGAAGGAGAAGGGAAAAAACACATGAAATCCATGTTCATATAACAATGTGGTGCCGGCCGATACCACTGACTCCAAGATCCCCTTTGGCAAGGGATGCCGGGTGGGTGCACCGGTTCAGGATAGCTGGGTGTTCCACAATGTCTTTAGGAGTCCATAGAACAGGTGACCAGTTCTTACTTTCTTAAATCCGATTTAGACATTAGAAGGATGGTCTCTGTAATGGGCCTTACAAAGTTTTTCACAGTTCCTTGTTTAGTGACTCTTACTTCGACCTTGCGGTCTCTTTCATCCGCACTTGGGATGGTCTTAATGATAAGTCCCATAGAAGTTCAAAGTCGTCATCTGGGGCTGATGGTGTTTCATCGGGCTGTACTAGAAACTTTGGTCCTGTAAACCATGACTTGCTCTGTAGATACGCTGCAGACACTGATCTAGTGGCATGGTCATCAAGGTTCTGATCTGTTGGCACATGGTACCACTGATTTGTTTGTGTCGACTTCCTGATCCTTTCTACTCGGTAGGTTGGCTATGTATATGTAGAATTTCCTTTTCTGGTTGCCTAGCACCACTTTACTATCTGTGTTGCACTTGACAGCATCTGGTTTACTGTCCATTTCGTTCTCAATGAACTCTGCCAGCTCTTCTGCTAACACTGCACCACATAGCTTGAGTCTGGTTATAGCATGGTTGGGTTGTGGTGCCGGCTAAGCCTTGCCAAGGATGAACCTGGTATGGTGGCTTCCATCTGCATCTGTGGTTTTAAGGTAGGCCACCACTGCTATAGCCTTTTTTGAGACATCTGAGAATATGCAAAGCTCTTTGCTGTATGCAGTGGTGAGAGAAGTGGGTGAGTAGGGGCGTGGGATTTTAAGTTGCTTAAGGGTCTTCAAAGAATCTTTCCATTTCTCCCACTCTTTCCGTCTTTCGGAGGCAATGGGGTGTCCCAGGATAATTGTCGAAGGACAATTTTCTGAGAAGAGACTATCTTTGTATAGTGACTGGGGCTACAAATCCCAGTGGGTCGTAGAGACTATTGACCATAGACAGGGCTCCACATCGGGTTTAGGGTTTTTCCTCGATGGATACCTGGAATGTGAATGTGTCTGTCTTGAGATTCCAGCTTAACCCCAGACTCCATTGTATGGGAGGCGTGTCAGTCCCCAGATCCAGGTCTGTAATTCTCTGGTTGTGATCTAGCTCCCTTTTTAAATATAGGCACCACATCTGCTTTACACCAATCTTATGGTATTGAGCCTATGGATATGGAGTCCTTGAATATTAAATGTAATGGTTTGGCTTTTACTGAACTTAATTCCTTAAAAACTCTTGTATGTATGCCACCAGGGCCACATGCCTTATTTACTTTAACCCATGCAGTTTCTGGCTGATCTATGAACTAACTGCCTTTGGTACAGAATCAACGTGATACCTGACCCCAATTCTGCGCTTGATAATTTTCCAGCTGAGTGGCACCCATGCTCCACTACGCAGAATAAGTATATGGGGGTCCACGTTCCATGGGTTACAACCAACCTTATTGTTCTTTACAATCTTTGAGATGCCTTCTGGAAAAGATAGAAAGTAACTGGCACTACCTAGATTCTAATAAGTACAGATGCCTGCGGAATACGTGCACAAGGCAAACAAGACTAGAAAAAGGCCAATGATCAAAATACATCAAATCCAGCAAACGTCTAGAAGGTCATCAACAATATAGCCTTCTAGTCATCAACAACCAACTAATATCACCTGAGATATAACTCCAAAAGACTGTTCATGGTCCCAAGGTTCAACAAATCTGATCATGTTCCCTTCTGTTACTGTGCACTACACAACTGAAACAGTCTACCAGAGACTCTCAAAGCTGCCTCCACTCTACAGTATGTTCTTTCAAGACTTCAGCTTTCTCACATTTTAATCTTGTCTGTAACTGTTAATTGTCTGTTAAATACACCCATAACATATATTGTCCTTAACTGTCCATGAAATGTCTATAAATATAGTGTAATGATGTAGTGTCATTATGAGTCTGTGCACAGGACATACTTGAAAAAGAGAGATAACTCTCAATGTATTATTTCCTGGTAAAATATTTTCTAAATATAAATAAAGTAAAGCCGGCAGTTTCTTATGATGTACATTGTTCGTCCTGCACTCTCTCCTCCCCTGCTTTAGCCTGCAGAGCTTTAAATCAGTTCCTGCCAGTTGGAGCATCTCATCTACACTTCAAAGAAGTGTAGATAAGATGAAATAGCCTAGATCAAAACAAAATTCTAAATAGAGGGTCCTTCCTCCTATCCCTCGTTTACTCTGATCTCCTTCCTGTGGCTTGGGGGGAAGATTGGCGGACATTGGGGAGTCAGGTGGGGAGGAGGGACTTTCTTCGTACAAAAATAAACTACTTGTTGCTTAAAAAAAATAATAATGAACCCCTTTAACCTTATAAAATAATAATAATTTGCCCCTTTCAATTCCGACCTAACCGTCTACCTGCCCCATTTGTAGTCTGGGTCCGGTCAAGGGGGCAACTGTAGGACTTTAGAGGAGTGGCATTGAAGAGATGCTTCCTTGCTGCCTCCCCTGTGATCCTGGAGCTCCATCTTACTTCCGGGGTCTGATGTCATAAAGGTCAGACAACACCCCTATGGCTTAGAGGTGGCATTGGACATCATTAGTGGTCAGGGGAAGAGAAGAACCCCCACTCAATAAGTTAACCCCTTGTCCACTAATAAAGTTGTTGGGGAAGGAGATAATAGGTGTAGGGTTTGTGGGGGATTTTTTATCGTATAGAAGGTGTCAACGGTGTGGGGAGTGGGTGAGGGGGGCTAGGGTGATTAAGGTAGGGTAGGAGGAGTGAGTGTGGTGGAAGAGGGCAGGTCAACATTGTAGTGGTAGAGAGGGATGAGAGATGTAGAGGGGAATCAGATGTCTGGGTCACATACTTAATTATGTATACAGTATGTGTATATACTGTACACACACATATATACCATTGATATAGTTCTTTCCTGTAAGGAGACCTATTGGATTTTCAAGCTACAAATGCTTGATTCCAGGGGGTCTCAATGACAATTTGTACACTAGTACCATTGTCTAGTGTTCAGATTTTCTTCAGTCTTTTTGTGCCTGTGCTGGCAGGTCTGGTTTTGTTCATGTTTGTGGTTTATATCTTTTTATGCTTACAGATGTTTGGTTATTAAGTAAATATTATTTATACCATCTGTAGCATCATAGTTTATTCCTCCATTTATCATTTACAGTATATTGGCAAGTATTTAGGGCACTTTAGGATATTTACTTAAACAAATGTAGTATGTTTATATGTATATATGTATTTTTATTATATAATACACTGTATGACATTGAGAGGAATCGCAGCTCCCTGCCTGGTAGAATGTGTTTAGGGGTGTGTGGAGGAGGGGGGAAATGCATTGCAATGCGTGTACACAGACACACACATCTCTCTTTCTCTTTCCACACGTAGATATATATGTACAATACAAACATATAAGCACAAAAACACACAGGTTTGAGGACCCCCTACTTCAGGAGTTACAGGCCCCGTTATGGGGCGCCGGTATCCCCTGCAGTTTAAAGCTCCCGCGTCACGTGACCGGGTTATTTACATTCTGCAGGGGATACCGGCACCCCATAAAGGGGCCTGAACTAGGGGGTCCTCGGACCTGAAACCAATGCGGTTCAGCTCAGGAGACCCCCTGCACATCTACACTAGTATTAAAACATACATAACAATAAACAATAATTCATTACCGTAGCGGCTATCCGCTATGATAATGAAGCTGCTTTAATGTATTTTAAATAATACTGTCCGGGAGCAGGGGGTCCCCTGAGCTGAACCGCATTGATTTCTGCCTCAGAGACCCCCTGCTTCCTGAGTTACAGGCCCCGGTATGGGGCATCGGGTGCCAGTGCCGCCGCCATCTTTATAGCGTCCAAGACGCGACGTGAGCTCTATAAAGATGGCATCCGCACTGGCACCGATGCCCCAAACCGGGGCCTGTAACTCGGGAAGCAGGGGGTCTCTGAGGCAGAAATCAATGCGGTTCAGCTCAGGGGACCCCCTGCTCCCGCACACTATTAATAAAAATACATTAATGCAGCATCATTACCTTTGCGGATAGCCGCTATGGCAATGAAGGGGTTAAGGCACATTAGCATGTTTATTAGGGACAATTGCCCCCAATAAACAACACACATCCCCCCGCCCCCTAACACATACAGTACTGTAATGGGCAAAATTACTATTATCCACATATGGATAATAATGCATTTGCCCATTTTAAATACATATAAATTACAATAAATACAGTCAAAACATTTAACACTTACGTTTTACAGGCACCCACGATGAAGGCCGTCTTCATCCTCATCTTCATTCTGCCCATGCCCCTACGGTGCTACAAAACATGCACAACAATTACAATAGCCAATATAATGTCCCCTAACCCCTTAATCACCATAGCGGTTATTAACCGCTACAGTCATTAAGGGGTTAACCCACCCTCACCCACCACTCGGGAGGCCTACATACCCTCCCACTCTAACCCCCCACCCCATGAGGCCTAACCACCCTCACCCACTACCCACAAGGGAGGCCTACCCACATACCCTTTGGGCCAATACAACCCCCCCCCCCCCCCAAACACATACAGTACAATAATGTGCAAAATAACTATTATCTAGATATGGATAATATATTATTTGCCCATTATGAAACACATAAAACATCCACAAATCAAAACATGAATTTTTAATCTTAAAACCACCACATTGCATGTTAAAATAAATCCAGCAGCCATTGCAAATATAAAAAAAACAAACTGCAGCTACACAAATGTCTATGAAATGTCACACAATTGCATTGAGTGTGTACATGATGCAAATAATCTGTGCATCATATAACACTATGCAAAATATATGTACTGTAACAATAAAATACACTATGAACAATGTCCCCTAACCACCAATGCCATCCAGAAAATCAATTAGAAACTAACCAACATCAATACAATTAGCATCAATCAATTAATCCATTTCCTCAAACAATTAAAATACAATATAAATCAATTATACAATTCCCTATTCAATTGCTAAAGCCAAACCATTGCCAAAACAATTCTAATTTAAAGTAACCACCATCATTCTAATCTTACTACTATAAAGAAGCCTTTAGCTAAATACAAATTACATTATTCACAACAATGACAAAATAAAGATGCTAAATACATTATCCATACATGGAAAGAACCTAAACATAAGCCAAACAATCAATTATTATCCCTGTATGTCTATCCATACAGATAGATAAACATAACATACAGGGGCAATAATACAGCATAAAATACAATGCATTTACATACAAAATTCACATACAATACACTCATTCAGTGTCCGTGAATGTATTATATACATAGATGCATTAACGGGCATTAAATGGGAATGAAAAAATTAAAGACATGAACGAAAAATCATAAAAACCTGTAAAAGTTAAAATAAACTTTTCTTTTGTTTACTCACCATTAGATGTCCACTCTCCGAAATCTAAGCGACACGGAAGCACAGAAACCAATCCACAGGTAAGCCATAAAATAAAAAACCATAACAAATCCACGTCTGTGTCTTCTTTGGGGTCTTCTGGGGTCTTCTGGGGTCTTCTTCCATCTTCTTCCGGCTTCTTCCGTCTTCTTACGCCACGCCCTTCTTCTCTTCTTAGGAGGGAGATGTTCCCTCCTCGGCGACTAGCTTCAAAATGAGGTGACATAGGCTTTTATAGGCCTATGATGTCACATTTTGGTCAAATGTTTCCCACGGTCCTGATTGGGCCGTGAAAAACATGTGATTTGTCCGATGAAAAAAAAATGATGACGTCATTTAAAGGCAATGAAAGCACAGCCAATCAGAATGGCTTTGCTTCAATTGCCTTTAAGATGACGTCATTAAAAGAAACATGGCCGGTCTCACATGATACCGTAGCCAATCAGAGCGTGGGAACTCCATCCCATCTCTGATTGGCTCTAGTAGACCATGTGACAGAGGCTTGGGGGAGAACGGATGTGACGTCTTTGAAAGCGTGTCACATGGTACTAGAGCCAATCAGAGTTGGGATGTATTTCCCACGCTCTGATTGGCTACCGTACCATGTGAGACCGGCCATGTTTCTTTTAATGACGTCATCTTAAAGGCAATTGAAGCAAAGCCATTCTGATCGGCTGTGCTTTAATTGCCTTTAAATGACGTCATCATTTTTTTTTTCATCGGCCAAATCACATGTTTTTCACAGCCCAATCAGGACCGTGGGAAACATTTGACCAAAATGTGACGTCATAGGCCTATAAAAGCCTATGTCGCCTCATTTTGAAGCTAGTCGCCGAGGAGGGAACATCTCCCCTCCTAAGAAGAGAAGAAGGGCGTGGTGTAAGAAGATGGAAGAAGCCGGAAGAAGATGGAAGAAGACCCCAGAAGACCCCAGAAGACCCCAAAGACGACATAGACGTGGATTTGTTATGGTTTTTTATTTTATGGCTTACCTGTGGATTGGTTCCTGTGCTTCTGGGTCGCTTGGATTTCGGAGAGTGGACATCTAATGGTGAGTAAACAAAAGAAAAGTTTATTATTTTAACTTTTACAGGTTTTTATTATTTTTCATTCATGTCTTTTATTTTTTCACTCCCATTTAATGCCCGTTAATGTATCTATGTATATAATACATTCACGGACACTGAATGGGTGTATTGTATGTGAATTTTGTATGTAAATGCATTGTATTTTATGCTGTATTATTGCCCCTGTATGTTATGTTTATCTATCTGTATGGATAGACATACAGGGATAATAATTGATTGTTTGGCACATGTTTAGGTTCTTTTCATGTAGGGATAATGTATTTAGCATCTTTATTTTGTCATTGTTGTGAATAATGTAATTTGTATTTAGCTAAAGGCTTCTTTATGGTAGTAAGATTAGAATGATGGTGGTTACTTTAAATTAGAATTGTTTTGGCAATGGTTTGGCTTTAGCAATTGAATAGGGAATTGCATAATTGATTTATATTGTATTTTAATTGTTTGAGGAAATGGATTAATTGATTGATGCTAATTGTATTGATGTTGGTTAGTTTCTAATTGATTTTCTGGATGGCATTGGTGGTTAGGGGACATTGTTCATAGTGTATTTTATTGTTACATATATTTTGCATAGTGTTATATGATGCACAGATTATTTGCATCATGTACACACTCAATGCAATTGTGTGACATTTCATAGACATTTGTGTAGCTGCAGTTTGTTTTTTTTATATTTGCAATGGCTGCTGGATTTATTTTAACATGCAATGTGGTGGTTTTAAGATTAAAAATTCATGTTTTGATTTGTAGATGTTTTATGTGTTTCATAATGGGCAAATAATATATTATCCATATCTGGATAATAGTTATTTGGCACATTATTGTACTGTATGTGTTGGGGGGGGGAGTGTATGTATTGTATGTATAGGTCCGGTTTATTTATTTTACATTCAGGGTTGGTTCCTTGGTTCTGCGTGAGACCTCTGGAGACCACCTGCGGTCTCCTCGGGTATCTCGCGAGTATCAGGCTGGTGGTTCCACGGGTGACAACTGCAGGGATGAAGCGGTGATCCCACATCTTTGGGGGAACCACTGGCCCGTAGTCTGTGTGGAAGAACCGGTGGTCCCACATCTGTGGGGGCACCGTGGACCGGTAAGTGCGGGGATGAAGCGGTGGTCCCACATCCGTGGGGGCAACGCGGACCCGTAGTGACCACTCGTGAGTTCCCCAGACCCCTGTGAGAACCACCCGAAGCCCCGCAGACACCTGTGTGTCTGACCCGGGGCTCCCAGACATCCGCGGGCTTACCGCGGGGACCCAATTGTGGCCCACGGTGTCCCAAGGAGACCACCTGGGGGCCATGGCGCTTGGCGAGACCCACCAACAGGCCTCCTGAACCTGTGTGAAAAAAGTTGCTGGTACCCTGTAGGTCTGTCAGGTGACCCGCCAGCCCGCTGGGGACTCGCGTGGGGCTGGGGTATGAACCCTGTATGTAAAAGAATAAATCATGTATTTATGGGGGGGCACAGGGGTCGGTTATGTATTTAATAAATAGAATGATGTTTAATGGGGGGCAGTGTATTGTTTTTATTGTGGGTACTGGGGGTGGGGGAAGGGGGTATTGGCCCCAAGGGTATGTGGGTAGGCCTCCCTTGTGGGTAGTGGGTGAGGGTGGTTATGCCTCACGGGGTGGGGGGTTAGTGTGGGAGGGTATGTAGGCCTCCCGAGTGGTGGGTGAGGGTGGGTTAACCCCTTAATGACTGTAGCAGTTAATAACCGCTATGGTGATAAAGGGGTTAGGGGACATTACATTGGCGATTGTAATTGTTGTGCATGTTTTGCAGCACCATAGGGGCATGGCCAGAATGAAGATGAAGATGAAGATGGCCTTCATCGTGGGTGCCTGTAAAAGGTAAGTGTAATATGTTTTGACTGTATTTATTGAATGTTATATGTATTTAAAATGGCCAAATGCATTATTATCCATATTTGGATAATAGTAATTTTGGCCATTACTGTACTCTATGTGTTAGGGGGGTGTATTTAGTTTTAATTGTTGTTTCTTATTTTTGGAGGTGCAACATTGGTACTGCAGGCCCGCGGGTACCCCGGGACTCCCGCGGGGACTCCAGGACGGCCGCGGGGACCCTCGGACTCCCGCAGGGACCCCCGCACTCCCGCGTGGACCCCCACTTGGTGAGCCGGGGACTCCCGGACCCCCGCGGGGTCAGCCAGGGACACCCGCCGGCCTGCTGTATGGGTTTTGCGCATGCAAAAATAAAAAGTCCAGATTTCTTTGCGTCTTCTCTGACCTGACGTGTTCTGATCAACGCAACTTTCGCATTTGCTAAGGTTGCGTTGCTTAGTGCATCCTGCTTAAGGGCAGAATTTCACGCAAACAGGGCTGCAATCGAGCAAAGTTGGACTTAGAAAAAATCCCTGAAAAAAGTCATTTTTAGAGCGCAAAGTGCCTGTTTGCGTTGTTTAGTGCATCGGGTTGAGCCAAAAATCACGATCGAAGAGCACTTTGCTGTCTAAAAGTGACTTATCTGAGCTTAGTGCATAGCCCCCAGAGTCCCTGTCAGTCATGGGTACTTCTAAATTTGACAGAGTAAAATTGTTATTAATGTTTCATTTCACCAGACCCCACAGGAATATTTGTATTCCTACAAATATAAAGTCGGCCTTGATTGATGGGTGGTAGTATCCTGTGTCAATCACCGTTTGCCCCATATTTGCAGGGAATAAAACATGTTTGGCATGAGGGCATTAAATGCACCGACAGCATAGGATTAAAACATATCACAACTTTCATTGTATCTGTTATAGAAAGGGATAATTAACATAGTCACCTTTATATGCCAGTTTAAAGTGACCTATCCAGGATAATTTTAATGGTCTACTTTCAGCAAATGTAAGTTGTGTCTGGGTGTATTATGGTTTAGTCATTGTAATTAAATGAAATAGTAGTGGTGTGTCAAAATCTTTCTTATGCTACTTTGGGACCCACCACCCATTTTCATATAAAAACATTAAAGTGGCAATCCAAAAAGCCAATTTTAATATATATATATAATATATATATATATATAGACATGTAGTGACCAGGGAAATCCTGATAACAAAAGGCAGCACACCGCAAAATGAGTCCAAAAAATGTGTATTGTGAACACAGGGCCGCCAACGTTTCAGTTCTCGTAGAGGGACCTTCCTCAGGGCTGATTTCCCTGGTCACTACATGTCTATACCTCTGTTATGGGAAAAGCATCTGCCTTCGGACAAACGTGAGTGCAAATCTCCATGCCTATGACTATATATATATATATATATATATATATATATATATATATATATATATATATAGTTGAATTAGAGCGTCGAATTTAGCGACCGCTATTTTCAACAATAATTCCTGGCCAGAAATGTTTTTGTGGAAGCATGTGCTACCCATGTATAAATTCCTGATTCATAGCATATATAATTGTATGGGGGTATTTTTATGCTAGAGGGTAACTTTGCCTTTCCAATGATGGTGGGCACATATTGCGTTCAGCCACGTAAAATGTAGGTGCTTAAGCAATCTTACTAATTTTGAAAATCTTATGTCAAAATGGAATGTAAAGCTATATGTAACTCCCCTTTAAGGACTACTAGTTGGTATACTAGTTGCTCCAACCGATGTTCTAGAAAGAGGTTCCTCAGAGTGCAGTCAGTGCGCATAGTATTATCCCAAGATTATTCTCATTCGGAAGAGGAGTGACTGTGTGCTTAATAGGAGTTTCTCAGTGTAGTAGCTCTGGAGCATAATCCGATCAACCCCACCGGAAGGTCTTAAGTAAACTCCTGGTCCAACATGCATGGACAAGGTAGGCAGTATCCAGAGTGATGGGATACTGATCCCGAGGGCAGACTGTCTAACTATTACTATGGGACAAAAGGGGTATTGAAGAACTGCTCACCTAATTAACCAATTGTCCTTAAAAAGTAGGTGCAAGGGGTGGGTTATAATGCAAACAGGATTTGAACAGAGAAGTTCAAGAAGTACCCCTATAACTGCACTCTATAGCGTAAATGACCCTGTCAGACCGGGTTAAGTCAAAAAACGAATCGTTCAGGACTTCTAATATTCGTAACTTTAGTAAAGGTTTGCACATTCAGTGTACTGTGGGTTATCCTTATGCACAGGTGTCCTGATACTGTGGTGCACTCATTGTGGTAAGTGCAGTACCAGATAACTTTATGTGGCTGGTGGGAGACTCAAAAAGGTAGGTAAGAGGACTTGTGTAATGATAAGGCTATCTCATTTATCAAGTGTAAATAGGGTAAGTAAACAGTGGCATATGGGTATAGCCCTCTATAGTACATACTGGCGTATAGATGTATATATCTCACTAACGTGGGAGTGAGGACTACATAAATATACTGAATGCCATTGTAAACGTAGGTTACTCTTGTAAAAGGTAGATAAACGCGTACAGAAGTAGAGGTGTAGGAGTGTGCGCCCACTTAGGTGATCCGCCCCTAAGGTCAATACGGATCTAGACTTTCTTTACATGCTGTATACCATGATCCCAAAAAGATGTCTCATTATTCAACTATATGTTAAGTAAAGCAATGGCATAGATGTATATAAATGTAGCTCACTATACTGGCATGTAGGTGTATATACGTATTGACTTTCTATCGTGGGGGTGAGGGCTACATTGATGAACTGGATGCCATAATAGTGGTGTCTCTTGAAAAGGTAAGTAAGCAAGGGGATGTGTAGTGTCCTTGCTTAACATTAACACTAGCGTAGAAATGAGGAATACATGAAACCCTCGTTAAGTCCCGAGGGGGCCTGTGTCTGAAGGAGATAAATCCATCGACATTCATGTTGGAGGAGGATTTTATCCCAGTCGCCTCCTCACGGTCTTGGAGGAACATGTTCAATTGCAGAGAACATCATTGTTTTGGGGTTACCCTGATGATGCTCGGCAACGTGTCTAGCAATGGGGGTATCCGTAAGATTCCTTACGTTACCCAGGTGTTCTAGTACCCGTACTTTGAAGGGTCTGTGGGTCTTCCCCACATACCTCTTTCCACAGCTACATGTCATGAGATATATAACACCACTGGTATCACAATTCATAAAGTCATTGATCTGGTAAGATGTTGTGCAGTTGTTATTTGTATATGATTTAATGTTCTGCATGTAGGGACAGGCCTTGCATCTCGTACATTTATAAAAACCTTTTGGTTTCTCTCCTAACCATGTTTTTTTAGGGATCGTTTGAAAATGGCTGCGTACGAGCCGATCCTTGACATTTCTGCTGCGCCTACAGCCCATGCTTGGTCTTCCTGGTAGTATCTTCTTCAGATCAGCGTCTTCCAGAAGGATATGCCAGAACCGATTAAAGATGTTTCTAACTTCCTGCCATTGGCTGCTGTATTTGCCAATAAAGCGTATGGTATTGTCCTCATTTAGCTTTTGTCTTTGTACAAGAAGTTCAGTTCTAACTGTCGTTAGTGCCCTGTAGTGGGCTTTTTTAATGACCTTGTTGGAGTAGCCCCTTTCCCTAAACCTCCTTGTCATGTCTACGGATTGCAATTTGAATTCCTCTAGGGAGGAGCAATTCCGTCTCAACCGCAAAAACTGACCAACGGGAATATTATCAACAATATGCCTGGGGTGATGGCTTGTAGCCATAAGTAATGAGTTGGTAGATGTTGGTTTCCTGAAGATGTTAGTCTCCAGGCTCCCAGTCTCAGTCTTACTAATGGTGATGTCCAAAAAGTCTAATTGTTGCTTACTGGACTGATATGTGAGTTTGAGGTTGAAAGCATTATTATTTAGGTGTGCAATAAATTCCACCAGTAACGCCCTGGTACCATTCCAGATGAGGAGAATGTCATCGATATATCTGACCCATAATACGACGTGTTGGGTATATCTCTCAAATTCCTCAAGGAAGACAGTGGTCTCTATTACTATGGGAAACATGCATAAGTACAGTGTCTCCCCAGCGTCGGCGTGAGAGCTGCTAGGGGAAAAAGCACAAAGTAACCATAATATTTGCACCAATTCATGACTGAAGTGGTCTGTAATGGTATGGTGAGCTTTATCAATGGATGAGAATAAAGCTCTTTGTTTGTACTATAACAGTTTCTGGCATCTACCGATCCAGCTCCTTGAAAACGTACCATATGAGAGACTAAACATTGCCATGTATATATATCCAACTCAATGTAGACTCTTTTAGAGAAGGATTAAATATATATGTATAGATTATTTATAGTGTGGTGAAACCTATCCCTGCTTCATTTTGCAAAGCCAGTATAACCAACCCCACACTGTGGACTCTACAAATCCGTCCACGGGTTGCGGAATTCGCGGAGTGTAATGGTAATAATAATAAAAAATCCACAAAACTCGAATCGCTCTTTTTGAGATTGGTCTGCGAATTTCCGTGGATCAAAGAAACCGGACAATCTGCTGTGGATCCAAATTCCCCCCCCCCCTTCAAAAAAAGAATTCACCCATCTCTCATTTTACCCATGTTTGAATATTTTGGGTCATGTACTTTAAGAAAATATATACTTTTCTTTTTCTGCTAAGGGTAGTTTTGCAGTCTTAGTGTTGGTGGACAGCAAACAAAGACGGTGTAAAACAGCGCTAAAAATAAAATAAATGTGTACTTAAATAACCAAATATCAGTGAAAAACGGGCAGCCTGGCAAATACTGACAGTACAGTCAGACAACAGAACATAGAAAAAAAGAATTACCGGCGCCTAAGAAGTCCACTGAATACATATCAATCAAATAAAAGTCCAAACCATTCAGTGGAGAATCCCAAAAATGTCCTTAAGTGAATAGGCAGTGAAGGGGTGAACAGACGGCTCTCACCATACAGCAGTGCAATATGTGGAGAAAAGACAACAAAACAAATTATGGTGCAGTATGCCAATCAATGTTGACAAAGGGCATCCAGGACTAACAACACAAAACAGACATGACACACAGACAAAACAACATTAGAAAGGCTAAAAACTTAACACAAAGCTATTTAATAACAACACATAATGCTGGGTACCCGGATAGTACAAGGAATAGCACCAAGGTCCAGAGGGGTAAAAGTGAAACCCTACTTACAGGACAATAGAAGGAAACAGGCAATACAGATGTAAATCGCACTGATGCTCCTTAGTAGTGGTGACCGGAGCTCCTTTCCAAGAGTTCCCTCGTGTTCAGGGTTGATGGTATGTCGCTGGAAAGCGGAACTTCCGGGCGGATGTGACATCACACACCGCGGGGCTTCCTGCAACGATGCTCCTCTCTCTTTCCCCCCCCCTTACGACCTGATCAACTGCTACACAGTGTCCTCCTTAACCATAGACAGCTCTAAAACAAGAGAATCCCCGGAAGAAGTGCGCGCATGCGCATGAAACGCGTTGGGAAGTTATTCTCTTGTTTTAGAGCTGTCTATGGTTAAGGAGGACACTGTGTAGCAGTTGATCAGGTCGTAAGGGGGGAGGAAAGAGAGAGGAGCATCGTTGCAGGAAGATCCGCGGTGTGTGATGTCACATCCGCCCGGAAGTTCCGCTTTCCAGCGACATACCATCCACCCTGAACACGAGGGAACTCTTGGAAAGGAGCTCTGGTCACCACTACTAAGGAGCATCAGTGCGATTTACATATGTATTGCCTGTTTCCTTCTATTGGCCTGTAAGTAGGGTTTCACTTTTACCCCTCTGGACCTTGGTGCTATTCCCTGTACCCTCCGGATACCCAGCATTATGTGTTGTTATTAAATAGCTTTGTGTTAAGTTTTTAGCCTTTCTAATGTTGTTTTGTCTGTGTGTCATGTCTGTTTTGTGTTGTTAGTCCTGAATGCCCTTTGTCAACATTGATTGGCATACTGCACCATAATTTGTTTTGTTGTCTTTTCTCCACATATTGCACTGCTGTATGGTGAGAGCCGTCTGTTCACCCTAGGCAGGGAACACCCTGTGTAGAAAACCATTTGTTTGAATGTGCCTCAGATGTGCTAATTAAGCAGACAGAACAACACTGTCAGGTGACTTTTTAGGCCTATATAAACCCAGTCAGAACAGCTAGTCTGCTTGCAGCCCATATCCAAGTGGCCCATTATAAGTGGCATGTCTACTGAACAACTGAAGTTTAAAAGGAAGTTCAAAAGAAGTGAGGAAGAAGTGGACACCCCATCTGGCCCTGATTCCTGCATTTGAACTACGCTGGAAAGGAGTATATCATCAATACCAGACTGCATCATTACTGCTGTGATGCTGCCTTTACCATTTATATTTGCTGTGACTTCACTTCTTCTCAAATTATGCACTTCTTTTTACCAGCCTCAGTATGTCTCTAACTCTATTCATATATCTCCATCTCTCCTTTCTTCACCACTTCTCAGTTCACATGAACTCCTTTCTTACGTGCGTCCTCTGACACTACACAGCTATATCCCCTGCACTAAAAAACACCCCTACAAATCCTCCTCACACATCCTCTTTCTATCCATGCTTCTCCTCCTTGCTTCTGGGGATATCTCTCCCAATCCTGGTCCCTGTCTTATTTCAACTTGCTCTCGTCCTCGCCTCCGACATGCAACTTCTACTCCTTCTGGTGTCAACCCCTCCAACCTCATACCCATCCCCTGCCACCCTCCCTCCTCTCTCCCTTTCTCCTGTGCCCTTTGGAACGCACGCTCTCTTTCTAACAAGTTCCTCTCTGTACATGACTTCTTTCTCTCTCACTCCCTGCTTCTCTTTGCTATAACTGAGACCTGGCTCACTCAGTCTGACTCTACTCTGGAAGCTGCCCTCTCCTATGGTGGCCTTTCCTTCTCCCACACTCCGCGCCCTGATGGCAGGGGTGGAGGCGTGGGGCTCCTGCTCTCCTCTGTCTGCCGTTACCGAACCCTTCCTATTCCCCCCTCTCTTGCTTTTCCCTCCTTTGAGGCTCACACTGTCCAGATCTTCTCTCCTCTCCCTGTTCATGTGGCGGTCATCTATCGCCCACCTACCTCTACTCATCCCCCTTCTGCCTTTCTCTCTCACTTTGAATCCTGGCTCTCTTTCTTTCTCTCCTCAGACTCCCCTGTTCTTCTCCTTGGGGACTTCAATTGCCACATTGATGACCCCTCTCTCTCTTGGGCTTCCCGCTTTCTTTCTCTTACCTCTTCTTTTGGCCTTCAACAGTGGACTGCAGCTAGCACCCACAAGGATGGCCACTACTTAGACCTGGTTTTCACTAAAAACTTCTCTCTCTCTGATTTCTCCATTTCCCCTTTTCCTCTCTCTGACCATCATCTCATCTCATTCGCTTCTCCCATTCTCCACCTCCATCTACCCCCCGGTTCTGCAGAAACCTGCGCTCTATTCACTTACCTGACTTTGAGTCCACTTTACGCTCCTCCCTCTTCTCTCTCAGCTCTGCTACAGACCCTGACAACCTGGTCAGAAAGTACAACTCTGTCTTGTCCTCGTCTCTTGATCTACATGCCCCGCTTTCTCTCTGCCACCCTCGCCCTTCTAACCCTAGACCCTGGCTAAATTCCCACACGCGCATGCTGCGTTCCTCCACTCGTTCCTCTGAACGCCTCTGGAGGAAGTCTCACACTCTCGCAGACTTCCTTCACTACAAATTTATGCTATCCTGTTTCAACTCTGCCCTCTCGCAAGCTAAACAAGCCTACTTTTCTGCACTAATCAACATGCACAAGTCTAACCCACGCCGACTGTTCTCGGTCTTTGATACTCTACTCAAACCACCCTCAGCTGCCTCTCCTTCCTCCATCTCCGCTCAGGACTTTGCTGACTATTTTAAGGAAAAGGTGGAATCCATACGGCAGAACATCACCTCTGTTTCTTCCCCCCATCCTACACCTCTTCCTAACTCTCCTCCTGCCTTCCTTGAGTCTTTTTCCACTGTCTCAGAGGAGGATGTGTCGCTGTTGATCTCCTCTTCTCCCTCTACCACTTGCCCTCTTGACCCCATTCCCTCCCATCTCCTAAACCCTCTAGCTCCTACTATAATCCCTACGCTTACACACATTTTTAACTCCTCCCTCTTCTCTGGAACCTTTCCATCCTCCTTCAAACATGCAACAGTCATACCATTACTCAAAAACAGCAAGCTTGACCCTACCTGTCTTTCTAACTATCGACCTGTCTCCCTCCTGCCTTTTGCCTCTAAACTACTTGAACGTCTTGTATTCTCTCGCTTGCTCCATTTTCTCAACACCTATTCTCTCCTAGACCCTCTACAATCTGGCTTCCGCACTGCTCACTCCACCGAAATAGCCCTCACTAAAATAACTGACGACCTCCATGCTGCCAAAGACAGAGGTCATTACACTCTGCTCATATTACTCGACCTCTCTGCAGCATTTGACATCGTAGACCACCCTCTTCTCCTCCACATTCTCCATACTCTAGGTATTCGGAACAAAGCTCTATCCTGGATCTCACCCTACCTCTCCCATCGTACTTTTAGTGTCTCTTCTGCTAACACCTCCTCCTCCTCTATTGATCTCTCTGTGGGGGTACCCCAGGGCTCTGTCCTGGGACCTCTTCTCTTTTCTCTGTACACACTCTCTCTAGGTGACCTAATAACATCTTTTGGTTTAATTATCACCTCTATGCCGACGACACACAAATATACTTTTCAACACCTGACCTTACACCTGCTGTACAAACCAAAGTTTCTGAATGTCTCTCTGCTATATCATCCTGGATGGCCCTCCGACGCCTTAAACTCAACATGGCTAAAACAGAGCTCCTCATACTTCCTCCCAAACCTGGCCCTACTACCTCCTTCCACATTACTGTTGGAACTACAATCATTCACCCAGTAGCCCAAGCACGCTGCCTAGGGGTCACATTCGACTCCTCTCTCACATTCGCCCCTCACATTCAAAACATTTCTAAAACTTGTCGCTTTTTCCTCCGCAATATAACTAAGATACGCCCTTTCCTCTGTTGTTCGACTGCTAAAACTCTGATTCAGGCCCTCATTCTCTCCCGTCTTGATTACTGTAACCTCCTGCTGTCCGGCCTTCCTGCCTCTCACCTGTCTCCCCTACAATCTATCCTAAATTCTGCTGCCAGAATCACTCTACTCTTTCCTAGATCTGTCTCAGCATCTCCCCTCATGAAATCCCTCTCCTGACTTCCGATCAAATCCCACATCTCACACTCCATTCTTCTCCTCACTTTTAAAGCTTTACATTCTTCTGCCCCTCCTTACATCTCATCCCTAATTTCTCGGTATGCACCATCCAGACTCTTGCGTTCTTCTCAAGGATGTCTTCTTTCTACCCCCTTTGTATCTAAAGCCCTCTCCCGCCTTAAACCTTTTTCACTGACTGCCCCACACCTCTGGAATGCCCTTCCCCTCAGTACCCGACTAGCACCCTCTCTATCCACCTTTAAGACCCACCTTAAGACACACTTGCTTAAAGAAGCATATGAATAGCACTGTGGATATTCTAAACACGATACATAATGCTTGGCCCCCTGCAGACGCACTTACCAGAACTCCCTCCTACTGTCTCTGTACGTTCTCCCTACCTACCAATTAGACTGTAAGCTCCTCGGGGCAGGGACTCCTCTTCCGAAATGTTACTTTTATGTCTAAAGCACTTATTCCCATGATCTGTTATTTATATTATCTGTTATTTATTTGATTACCACATGTATTACTACTGTGAAGCGCTATGTACACTAATGGCGCTATATAAATAAAGACATACAATACAATAAAGACATACAATACCCCTTCACTGCCTATTCACTTAAGGACATTTTTGGGATTCTCCACTGAATGGTTTGGACTTTTATTTGATTGATATTTATTCAATGGACTTCTCAGTCTTAGTGTTGGTACCTTTTACATTCAGGCCTGAAAATGTAATTTGTGAAAAGTCTTGCTAATTTGGGGTACGTATTTGTAGAAACAAAAAAGTATGTTAACCTACACATATCTAGGATCAGTATAACCAGGGGGCACAGTGCAATAATATTTAGTATTCATTGTAATGACAGGAATTAATTTGTTAAAGAAATTTGGGACAATATTAAGAAATTATATAGATTTGTAAAATTTTTTCATATTTATGAGACCAAAAAACAATAAAAAATAAATAGTTTTCATATTGCAGGTACATATGAAGTGGATCACAGGAAACATACTTAAAAAATGAAAACCAAATGTTTGAAAATATGTGTGGCCATGCAAGTTTTAAACATGCTTCTCACAGAAGAGGTTAAAACAACCTTTTTTTCTTTTCTTTTTGCACTCATAATTGTGAGACAAGCTATTTTCATTGACACATTTTCCTGCATCTATTTGATTTTCTCACCAGAGACATTTGTACCATTCCTCAAAGCTCACTGTCACTTTATGGAGATCAACCTTTCGTCACTACACTGCCATTAGACGATTGAGGAGCAAGCTATAATCAACATTGTAATAAAATAGCATAAGCTGTAAAAATCATGAGAAAAAATGCTTACTAATGTTTTTTTTTTTTTTTAATGTTTCGCTATCATGGAAGACTTCCTGGGAAAAAAAAAGGAAATTCCACTATAATCCTTGTTGTATAAAAACCTTGAATGCCTTTAATGCCAATTATTGCCACCTGCTTGCTCTCTTCTACGTTACAGCCCTCTGGAGAGACGTAGACTCAAGTGCCTTGTCAAAAAGAATGTCAGCTATACTTTTTGACCAGATGTAATCACTTCTCTTGACAACTGCTTTCTTGTGGTCCCATGTGAATACGCTACCAATTCTTCAAGGCTCCATGGATGCCAGTCTCTTCCTGCCTTGTTAAGGCTGTTAAGCCCATTTCCCCAAATTACCTATAAATGAAGATATTTGTATACATTTGTAAAAGTGTACAATTAAATTAAAAATCTTCATTTTAAGTTAACACCACTATATCCATGGGCCATCATTCAGTTATCCTTAGCCATGCATATTCTTAGAGCCAGCACTACAGTGGCTTTTCCTGTATGGTTTGGAGTACAGTATATCTAACATGAATTGACATGCACCAACAGATGCTGGTAATGTGCTGAGAACAACTTAATAATGAGATCTCAATGTGACCCCAATAGCTACCAACAGGATGGGAATAAAACAATATATTAACACCGCTGTTGAAATAGACTCAAAGCCATTGTCAAATAAATTGCCTTTGAAGCATATGAATCCCGGTGTCAGCTCTTCTTGTGACCTTGGGCAAGTCCCTGAATCTCTCTGTGTCTCAGACACCAAAATTAGTTTGCAAATTCTCATGGGCGGCACTCACTATGTCTGCAAATTTGTATGTACAGCGATGCATTCACTGTCAGCACTATATAGAATTTTTTTTAATCATTATTAGAAATGATATATTATAAAAGAAGTTACATGAAAAGATAGAAAGCATATGAACGAAAAGCTAGTGTAAGAATGTATAATGGTGTCTACAATTTGAAATTCTTGGTATTAATGTATTTAATTATTTTTCGATACCAATCAGCATTAGAGATGGGTGAATCTGCCCATGTCCTTTTCCCCGATTTTTGTTGAGGTTACCCCAAAATTCCATTTGCGGTGTAAAATCGGCAAACAGATTTGGGCGGTTTCAATACGTGCAGATTCATGAAAATCCACAAGTGGATACTACCCGTGGGCGGAGTTGCAGAGTCGAATCTGGGGACAAGAGGAAGCGGCCGATTCGCTGCTGATCCAATTTCGTCAGAAATCTAATCAGCATATCATTAACAAGTAATGGATAAACACACACACACACACACACAACTGTATTTAAAGGAAATCTTCATTTCAAAGATGTTGCAAATAAAAAACTGTCTACTGATTGAGACACCTTTGACAGTGTTTTAAGTACGGGTCATTGGTATTAACGGCAGTGTGAATATGGATTGTTATTACAGTATGTTTGGTTGCAGGAAAGAATTGAAAATATTTTCTTACAAAATCATGTAACAAATGTCCCTTTGCTGGCCTGTTCCATGTCTCACATGGAGTAATATCACATTTGCCTTTGGTAAGAGCTTTTTAAATGCTGGTGTACTAACAATCATCATCTAAATAAATACATACAGGGGCCTATGCAAGTAATGTGAAAAATAAAGTGAAGAATCTGCGCTACCAATTGTAATTAATGGGTGATATATATCTATAGTATAATTCTAAGTTGGATTCCGTTTGTTTGTATGTCCAAAGCATCGAAATCTCAGAAACGGCACCACGTAGCACAATAAAACTTTCACTGTACATTCTGCTGCGGATTTGTAGGTCAACACAACTATTTTGAGGTTCCAATGTCACTCACCTCCCAAATGATGGACATTCTAAGTTTCCCTCGGCTGTCCAGCAAATCTGTTACAGCAGGAGATGGGATGGGGGCGTGGCTACAAAGGGAGGGGGCGTGTCCTTGCCTGGATCGGGGCTGTGTGTGTGTCTCTGTGTGTGTTTGTGATGTGACATGTGCGGGGGAGATGTGCCAGCGGGTGGGGGAGGGAAGGAGATGTGCCAGCTAGCGGGGGGAGATGTGCAAGCTAGCGTGGGGAGATGTACCAGCGCGGTGGGGGGGACATGTGCCGGCAGTGGGGGAGATGTACCAATGGGGGGGGGGACAGGGAGATGTGCAGGCAGCGAGGTGACATGCCACAGCAGCGCGGGGAGATGTTCCGCCAGTGGGGGGGGGGGGTAGAGGTTGGGGACACGTTCCGGCACAGACACACACAAACAGAGACAAATCTCACCCCGCACTACATCCAGCAGCAGGGGGGGGGGGAGGGGGGAGATGTGCCAGCAGCACGGGGGAGGGGAGGGGGGCAGGGTTATGTATTCAATATTACACAAAAGCTAGTTAAGGGATAAACATAAACATGAAACATAAAAATAAATAGAGTGATAATTCAATCAACAAAAAACCTTTGGGGTATTACTTAGAGAGTCTGCTGCTGTTTCAATCATGACGGCTCAGCATCAGGTAGAACTAGTATAGAAAAAAGAACAAACAGCGCACAACTCTCATTGTATAATAAGTTCAATGATATTATGCAAATAAAAAAAAGTGGCGAGTATAGCACATACATCAAGTTTGATCAATAAAAGCAATACATGTATAGGCACATGTTACCATAACGGTGCACTGCTGGTCCCCTCATCTGGCAGGCATCAGGACAGTCCACTCCCATGATGGCCGAGTACTGCTGTATCCTGCTATAGGGTGAGGGGTTAAGTGCGCGCTGGCCGTCACAAGTCTCCTTTTGCAATCCCTCATCAATGCTGCTCCCAGTCTCCCATGATCAGCGGGGCTAGAGAAGACTCACATACATAAAAACAAAAAGAATGGGGCGCAAAAAAAAGGAAATGATCACTAAAAGTGCAAAAATAAATCAATTTATGATAGCATAAAATAAAAAGTACAAAACGTCAATAACAAATGGGATAATGTGGATCCAAGTTCAACCGAAGAAGCAATTCACACAAGCGGCAGGTCCGTAGTCCCGGCAGAAACCCCCTCTCCGGATCGCAGTTGGCATGTGCTGAGGGGAAGTCCTAAACCGGCATCCACGTGTGGTGATTCCTGCACGCGTGTGGGCACTGTTGGGCATATTGCGTCGTCACGTAATTGCCCAGCATGCAATGGCTCTCCTACGCGTTTCGTGTCACGTGGGCACTTCGTCAGTGGGTAGCCACAATGATCAATGACGCTAACTAAATGCAGCCAGCTAACCAATAAGAAGCGATTTGCACTCGTCTGGGAGTTGGTATCATCAGCCTTCCAATTAGTTTACAAAACACAGCAAAAACCAAGAACAACATGTAAAAGCATACAAAACATAAAACAATGTGACACATAGAACATATCCTGCCATATGCTTGTGTCCACAGTCCAAACGTCCCGATGGTTCAACTCCGGGGCCGGTGTTAGTGGAATAATAATAGCTAGGGGTAGAAAGGCTCCTGCACAAGACTGGTTTGTATACTGTAACAGATCTCAACTGCGTCTCCATGTGGCTGCCACTGACGTCACTAGACCTTCGTCACAGAAATGCAACTGTCAGTTTTTAATTGGAGGCAATGCGTGCTGACACAGGGATCAGAACTTGTGCTTAAAGTGTCACTTAGCCAATATATGGATACAGATGTCAAAAATATATATTCTACGTGTTTCTTAGCATCATAATACTTCTTCAGGGATTCATAATACCTTGAAGAAGTAGTATGACGCTACGAAACGTGTAGGATATATCTTTTTGACATCTGTATCCATATTTTGAATAATAATTTTATTGATGTGTAGTTGAGGCTTTTTAGTTCATTTATTCTTGTGGTGTTTAGGTGCTTGTTTATTTCTTTAATTGATGTGTATTGTTGTGCTTGATTGTTTTAATAGGTTGGCCAATGACTGCTATAGTGGCTTATCATGCCCATATTATATGGGTATGATGAACCACTGTGCCAATCAATGGGTAGAGGGTGGGTGTAGTGGCCCATTTGTGGGAGGTTAGGCCTCCCGGTGTGTAGCGGGGAGGGTCGGTTAACCCCTTTAATTACTATAGTGGTTATTAATCGCTAAAGTCATTAAGGGGTTTGGAGCCATTAGATTGTGTTTATTATTGTACTCTTGCTGCCAACGGAGGACAAGGACCTGGAGTATGCTGATGAGGACGCCCTTCATGATGGCAGGGGTAAGTAGAAGTTTTATTTACTTTATTTCTGCTGGCTTGCTAATGTTTGATTTAGAATGGACAAATTAGCTATTATCCATATCTTGATAATAATAATTTTGCCCATTACTGTAGTGTATGTGTTGGGGGGGGGGGAGGTGGCGTTGTTGGGGGTAGAGGAAGTGGGTAGTAGGGTTTATGTCTTTATTTTTCTTTATTGAGGGTAGAGGGATTGGGTGAAGGGGTTAGTAGCCCCAAAGATGGATATCTAGGCCTACCAGGGGGAGGGGTTAATGGGTCTGGATAACCCCTTCATTACCATAGTAGTTCCCACCGCTGTGGTAGTGAAGGGGTTAACTCCTCCCGCAACCTTGCCATTAGGCATAACCTCCCACCCTGGGGCTAGTTCCCCCTTCATCCATCTCCTCTGCCCCCAATAAACACGCTATTGAAGTTGAACCCCTTCATTGCCTTAGCGCCTGGGTGCTAAGGTAATGAAGCTGTTTAAATAAAAATGTAATACTAGTGTATGTGAGCAGGGGGTCTCTGGAGCAGAACCACATTGATTTGAGGCCCGGGGACCCCTGCTTCACATTATGGGGTGCCGGTATCTCTAATGCCTTTAAATGTCCTGCTCATGTGACGCAGGCCATTTAAATCCATAGGAGATACCGGCACCCTATAACGGGGCCTGTATCTCGGGAACCAGGGGGTTCCCGGACCTGAAATCAACGCGGTTCTGCTCCGGAGACCCCTGCTCACGTACACTAGTAATACTTTTTTAAATTAAAACCTAGCGATTTTTGGCGAGATATGCGCAGGGAGAGGCGGCTCTCTCTGTGCAGCTGGGCCAGCCAGATTGATGCAGATCCACGGGTGAGACCTTTTGAGAGAGGCGAAGATCACATCGCCGATCCTCGTAAGTTTTGGCACAGGAAAGAGGCCTATTCTAGTAGCCTTCATAAAGTCTTTTTGAATACCGTGATAAATACACTGAAAAAATGGCAACGTAACAGGCCCTGGAACACGTTATCTGTACAGAAGCATAGAGTTTGCATAATATAATAATTAGAGAATCTCTAATATCAAATAAATATATATATATTCCTACATTTAGAATGATGTGTAGCTTTAGTATTTTAGATTTTAGATATTTATATTTATTTAAATATTTTATATATATATATATATATATATATATATATATATATATATATATATATATATAATACACATTGTGACAGTCACAGACTGTGTACATTAGAGATTAGAGAGAGCATGCAGTATGCATGTGCTCCAGCAATCAGGAGGTTATCCTCCTAGCTAGGTAAGCAGCTAGGGTGTGTCAGTTAACTGCTGATACAGTAGCAAGGGCTTTAAAAAACAGTCAGAACTGGGCCTTACCCCAACCAGCAAGGATGCTGGTTGCAACAGTTCCCAGGCCTGCTGGACGGAGGGCCTGTTTGGACCAAACCCACAGCCTGAGCAAGTCAGAGAGAGATTTCGGGTGTTGTCTCTTAGGGGCCTATACTAGCAGACTTCAATAAAAAAATCGCCGGGCTGTTTACGCCACCAGTTGTTTGAGCGTTTCTATCACGATATTAAGAAATCCTTGCTTACTGTACCTGTGATAGCAAAATTCCCAAAATGGGCGACTAGCCAGCGACGTGATGATCGCCTCTCTCAGAAGGCCTCACCAGGCGATTTGTTTTGGACAGCAGAGAGAGCTGTACAGAGAGAAACACTTCACCCTGCGCATATCTCGCCAGTGATCAAAAGTTTTAATATAATTTTTAATACTAGTGTAGATGAGTAGGTGGTCGCTGGAGCAGAACCGTATTGATTTGAGGTCCGGGGATCCCCTGCTTCCTGATATACAGGTCCTATTATGGGGTACCGGTATCTCCAATGCATTTTATTCGCACGGTCACGTGACGCGAGACATTTAAATGCATAGGAGATACAGTCTCCGTTATTGGGTGCCAGTATCTTGGAAGCAGGGGGTCCCTGGACCTCAAATCAATGCGGTTCTGCTCCGGACAGCCCCATCTCACCTACACTAGTATTAAAATTTTTATTAAAAGAGCTTCATTACCTTAGCGCCTAGCTGCTAAGGCAATGAAGAGGTTAAACCTCAATAGCCTGTTTCTTGGAGCCGAGGGAGTGGATGAAGGAGGTAGTAGTCCCAGGGTGGGTGCTTAGGCCTGCCTGGAAGGTTGCGGGAGGAGTTAACCCCTTCAGTACCATAGCAGTGGGAACCGTTATGGTAAGGAAGGGGTTAACTAGTCCCGCTACCCCCCAGAAGGACTAAACATCCATCCTTGGGGCTACTTCCCCTTTTACCCAATCCCTCTACTCCTAAGAAACAAAAATAAACACAACAACCCTACTACCCACCTCCTCTACCCCGAACAACCCCCCCTAACACATACAGTACAGTAATGGGCAAAATTACTATTATCCACATATGGATAAGAGTGCATTTGCCCATTATGAAATCAAACATTAGCAACCCAGCATTAATACAATAAATAAAACGTTCAACTTGCCCCTGCCATCATGAAGGACATCCTCATCAGCATACTCCAGGTCCATGTCCTCTGATGCTAGCAAGAATTCAAGAAAAAATACAATCTAATGGCCCCAAACCCCTTAATTACCTTAGCGAGTTAATAACCGCTATAGGAATTAAGAGGTTAACCCCCGTCTCCCGCTACCCACTGGGAGGCCCTACCACCCTCCCTAGCCCCACTATACCCACCCTACACCCATTGATTGATACAGTGGTATATCATACCCAGATAATATGGGATTGATAAGCTACTGTATCACTCAATGGTAAACCTAATAAAAATAATTAAGGCCAAAAAAACACAATAATCAAAGAAATACACAAGCACCTAAACACCCCAACAATAAAAGAACTAAAAAGCCTCAACTACACATCAATTACATTAATCTATGACTAAAACAACAAAATAATTACAATTATGTTATTCTAAAACATAAGAATACAAATAAATAAACATCTATCCAACCAATCAATTTAAAGAAATAAAACCAGTAGCCAACAAATAAATAAATTAATTTAAACCACTAGCCAACAAAACAAATAATGAATTTAAAACGCTAGCCAATCCTTCAAAGTACTCAAAACAAGACATCCAAATTCAAAACAATTTAATCAAAACAATAAACAGAATTCGAAAAAATAACAATCAATAGAAAACAATAATTTGCCAAAAAATACATTAGCTGTCACTGTATTTATCTGTACCCTAAAGGGACACAGATTAATACAGTATCAGTCAATGGGCCATCACAAACATAAATAAATACAGCTCAACCCCGTTATAACGCGGATCGCTTATAACGCGTTTTGTGTGTGGACCCCGAAATTAAAAAAAAATGTGTTTTTATTTTTGCAGCACACTACACAATGCACACAGACAGCACACTGCACACAGACACAGGCTGGCACACAGCACACAGACACAGGCTGGCACACAGCACACAGACACAGCACACAGCACACTGCACACAGACAATGGCAGGCACACAGACACAGACAGGAACACAGGCAGACACACAGCACCCCTCCTTCCCTTTGAGAAAGTCGCTGTTGCGACGAAATGCGTCAGGGACGTCACTACACAATTTGTCCAGGCACAAAGACACAGGCAGGCACACAGCACCCCTCCTCCCATTTGAGAAAGTCGCTGTTGCGACGAAATGCGTCAGGGACATCTCTACGCAATTACATCACGACACTACGTCATCACGGAAGTGCGCGATCTGGTCGGGTCGCGCTAGATGCTATTACAGACCATGTGTTCTGTTGAGGCTTGTGAGACACCTAGCCGTGCTGCCAAACACCAACGAAAAGGATTTATCTGGTGTTCAACAACCCTTTATTGACTACCAGCATGGGGTATCATCTTTCCTGTGGATTTCGTCCTTGGACTGCGGTGATGCTGCAGCTTGGTGGTGATACAATATTTCACAACGGCTCATTTGTATTTGCTATCTTGTGAGTGCGATTCTTATCCCTCCCCTCTCCCCATCCCCATTCCAGTAAATTGTTACTTTTTTACACTATGGGGCGTGCACTCTCTCCTCTTTTCTCTTATATATATATACATGTATGTATGTGACATGCAAATGAATATGCAGTAATATTTACAGTTGCTTTATGCTTTACTGTGGAGGGTTTTTGTCACTTTTTTTACCCACCATAACCTTAATAAGTGTGGTGATTACCGACTATTAATCTCATTTGATCAAATGCCAGCAACCAACCTCACACTGATGATACCCATCAAGGTTGAAACATGTCTGTGAGTGGGATTACTGGCTTTGCATCTCCCAAGCCCTTGCTTAAAAGCTGCGTCTAAAGCAGCATGCATTGGCTAAGGGTTGCTCATGTAATGTGAGCTTGAGATAAAAGGTGGCACTGTGTGCTCATTTGCATGTCATTTCCCAGAATCCCTTGCTGCAGTGGAAGTGCTGTGTGCTGGGAGATAATGGTGAAAGACAGGGTTGCAGACCTGTCTAAGACATGTAAATGAATATACAGTAATATTTACAGTTGCTTTATGCTTTACTGTGGAGGGTTTTTGTCACTTTTTTTACCCACCATAACCTTAATAAGTATATACATACATACATACATACCTACCTACCTACCTACCTACCTACCTACATACATACATACACAATCCCCCCCAGCAGCAGCACACGATCCCACCAGCAGCAGCAACTACCAGAGGTAGGGGGAGGAGGGGTGCTGTGTGCCTGTCTGTGTCTTTGTGCCTGTCTGTGTGTCTGCCTTTGTGCCTGTCTGTGTCTGTCTGCATGCCATTGTCTGTGTGCAGTTTGCTGTGTGCTGTGTCTGTGTGCTGTGTGCCAGCTTGTGTCTGTGTGCTGTGTTCCTGCCAGTGTGCTGTGTGCAGTGTCTGTGTGCTGTGTGCCTGCCTACAGTATGTCTGTGTGCATTGTGCAGTGTGCTGCAAAAAAAAAAAACAACCATTTTTTTTTTAATTTCGGGGTCCATGAACAAAACGCATTATAAGCAGCTCCGTGTTATAGCGGATCGCACTATAACGGGGTTGAGCTGTATTTATTTATATATATATATATATATATTATTCCCTACCCATTCTCTTTGCGAGATCTATCTGCCAGGTACAGATACACCGCGATTGCTGTTGGGATACCATTTAAACAACGAGGCTAAAGAAATAAAGACCACAGACAGAAAAAGACAAGTTTCGGAAGCAGAGTTCCTGAATCCCAGAGTGGATTAAAGGCTGTTATTTGCTCTAATAAGTGTAAGTGCATATCTTACCAATTAATCATCTGAATTGCTTTGATATACTTCCCTATGATGTTCCTCTCTTTTTCTCTTTCCCTGCTTATTTGCGCCTAGGTCATTCTTTCCTATATATATATATATGTAACCCTTATTCCCCCCCCCCTAGACTCAACTGATGTATCTAGGGTGCGTGAGGGTAGATTACATGGTGATGGGTGGTGCATACCTATTTGGAACAGGAGGGCCTGAGCTTCCCACAATGTTATTGGGGGGAAACAGGACCAGGCTTCTGAGGTATTGGCCTCCATGCAGCGCCTCCATCTCCTATAATTCCCAGGGATATGGGAAGAGACCCTTATAGAAGAACCCCCTTGGTCCCGGGGTGAATACTCCAGAATCACACGGCACAGTGTTGAAAGCAACAGAGTCTTTATTGTACTCACTCTCGGCAGGATAGTAATAGCAGCACAGCAATACAGGTACACGGTATACCTCCTCCTCCTCTCCCACCAGATCGTTCGCCTCAGGATGGTAGGACGGGTATCTTTCTCCCTGCTTCCACCCGCAACCAAGGGCGCTATGGGTGGGGCTAGCTCTTCTCTCACCCCCTAAGCAGGATGAGAGGCATGGATCCACCTATGTCCCTAGGCCCTACTCGTCCGGAACCTAGCTGACACTCTCTCTCTAAACTCCAGACTTCCACGACCGACTGAACTACTCCTGACTCTCTCGACAGACAGACTACAGACGAAATGAACTCCTGACTGACAGGAACCGCCACTAAGTTTGGTCAGCCCCGCCCCTCATGACATCAACAAGGCCTCCCCTCTGCACCGGTCTGCAGCAGAGACACCTTGTATTAATCAAGCAGGCAGGGCTTTGCAAGGGGGAAAACCCATGATTACTACTGGGGCCTGCCTTTAACAGGGCTTACCACAGTAGTAGAAAGATTTAGTAGCCCGTGCTGTTTACAGGGGGCTACATATATATACTGTATATATACACAATTCATGTTGTTCAATGAGTCTTATGTTTATTTGGTGAGGTGACATCATGAATTCCATTTATCCATTTATTTTCTAAGATGGATTTTAATTTTGATACCAAATGTGTGATTGTATTATAACACGAGTGCCCCAGCGCATCTTTCTGTTATAGAAATGTTCATATTAAATGTAATAGACCCCTTTGTAACCCTTGAGGGTGAAATTAATAATCTGCTATTTCTCATAGCGGCATTCTATTCCTTTGTACAGTTTGATGATCATGTGCAATCATAGTACGCAAACGTAGATAGGACATTACTAAAATTTGTACAGAACATAAATTATTTTAATGTTTTCATTTTGATTATTTTCAGTGTCCTATCAATGGCCTCTGATTTTAAGGAATCCTTTGAAGAGGATAACATCCGCCCCATCTGGATGCCTGCAATACATGGCTCTAACCTAGTTCTCATTTTAATATAAACAATAAGTGCCAGTTGGGTGTACAACTGTTGAGAAGACATAGTACCACCTTAATTGTTTGATTGCCAATAAAGCCATGAAGCAGTAACTTTTTATCACACTGACCATGATCGCCAGATGGATGCAGAATAAAAAAGTTAATTTAGTAAGGTTAACCTCTTGGTTGCCGTACCGCACAGAGACTGTAACTTTTACATTGCTATGTTGTATCATAGACAATCTGATTTGTTCCAGGAAAGTAAATATGGTGACTTGAACTAAGAAAGCATGGACTCGTTGTTTATCCTCTGTGAAGGAATCTACAGTACTGAGTCTTTTGAGTGGTGTGCTGTACCTCTCTCTACCTTTGGGTTGTTCTTTGTCATCACATCCTTGTTCCTTGGCCACATTTATAGACATTTTCACCCTTGAACATTCTCAGTTGTTGTATGCCCTTTTGTATTTTTTCCTCTCTTAGCATATATATCCATTTTGCCTCTATGGCAGCAATTTATTAGTGTAATTCGCAGTTCTAATCTTCAGATGTAATCTATTTTATGCCAAAAACCAGGAACAGAATTTAGAATCTTCCTTGTCATCATCCTCATAGCCTTCCTTCACTTTATAACATTTGGTACTGATGAGAAACCGTGGAGCTGGACCAAAGTGTGTACCTGCTACAGAAACTGAGGTCACTGGACCCCTCTTCAATATGTAGCAAATGGAGCATACCACAAATGGACAGGACTGGCATTGCCATGTTTAATTAGTTACAAAGATGCTCATCCTCTAGTGACAACTGTGGAGCCAGCTGTCAATGTTTCAGTTTTGCACACAGTTCCTGGCTTCCAGGGTTGTCCAGAACCCCTTTCTGCAGAGGAGGACAATCTTGTCTCAAACAAGATTTAGGCTGAGGCTCAGCTTCAGACATCTCCTTTCCTGTAAAACACAGCAGAGCAACCACAGCGCAGTAGAACGCGTCCCCAGAGGATTGGCGATTACGCAGATAAGCAGTGGAGGTGTTGTTTATGCATTGAGGAAGCTGTAACATGCAGACTGAATGTGTATCTTCTTAGAAACTCTCTTGCCCTACCTTGTTCACATATCTGTCTACAAATAGTTGTTGGCTCATGTTAATAATAGCATGTTCTTGTATAGCGCTGCTAGTTTTACGTAGTGCTTTCCAGAGATATTTTGCAAGCACAGGTCCCTGCCCAATGAGCTTACAATCTATGTTTTTGGTGCCTGAGGCACAGGGAGATAAAGTGACTTGCCCAAGGTCACAAGCAGCCGACACCTGGAATTGATCCAGACTCCCCTGCTTTAAACTCAGTGCCAGTCAGTGTCTTTACTCACTGAGCCACTCCTTCTCCCTTCTCCCTTCCCCTTCTCCCTCCTCCCTTCTCCCTTCTCTTATTGGTCAGATCAGTTTGTAACAAGTTGCTGTGCTGTATGTTGCTGCAGCAATATAAGGCTGCGCTTATAGTGCTGGCGACGTCAGGCTATGGTCGCAGGAAAAATCAAATTGAGATGACTTTCAGCAATCACGACCAAGCCGTTGCTCTGTCGCGCCATCACGCTTACTATAAGCGCACATGACGGCCGCAATGTATTTGTTTTGATGTGTCGTCGCGTCTCTGTCGTCGGCACTATAAGGGTAGCCTAATTAAGTGTTGTGTTGTGCTACCACTGCCTGATGTTTGATACAGCCCAATTCCTAGCAAAAAAATCTCAAGAAGGAAATACAGAATACCAAGATCTCAAGAGCTGAACCTTTGTGAATAAGGAGACTGTATTATTTTTTCTGCTTGGATCTGTGCTCAATGAATGAAACTTCTATGTATTTGAAACAATTTGCTTGCCAGATTGGTTTACAACAGTTACAGCCTCACAGGCACAGCACTATCAATGTCGCATACCATTTTTAGCCTGTTATACTGGGCACACAGTATTAGGCTGCGCTTATAGTGCCGGCGAAAACAACGTTGCATCAAAACAAATGCATTGCCACCATCGCGTGCGCTTATAGTAAGCGCGACAAAACGGCGCGACGGAGCGACGGCATGGTCGGGATCGCTGGAAGTCATCTCAATTTCATTTTTCCAGCGACCGTAGCCTGACGTCGCCGTCACTATAAGCGTAGCCTTATGCATATGGTCCATATTTACCAACCATTTTTTGGGACGAATTACATCTTTCCGGCAGCAGGAGGCCACCTAAAAGACCATCAACTTTAAGGTGTCTTCCAGTACCGGAAAGTGCCTTACGGCAGAAGACTGCTGGGTAAATATCGCCCTTTACTTTTTCTTTTCACAGGGTAAGTTTTTGCCACCTCAAACCTGGATGCTTTTTGGAGAGGAAGACTGATAACCGTAGATGGAGTAATTCATGCTTTCCACTGTAATAGGTGTGTGTTGCTTAAAGCCCAGTGCCCCTGGGGGTAACTAGTGATTACTAGACAATTATAATGTATGTATCTAAATGTGAAGGAAAAAACAACAACTTTGTAAGATATATATTAAAAGGTATAAAAATCTGCGCTAATTATCTCATAAAATTAGTGAAATATAACTTAATAAAAAAAAATTACTAAAATATACTGAGGTGCAATGGATTACCCAAAAGCTGTTTGTATCAACAATACATATATAAATAAAAGATATAATAGATGAATACCAACCAATATAATTGCACTCAAAATATGTGAGTAAAATTATATATAGAACTATATAGAAATAATATATATGTTTTCAAAATATGTGTGAGAGATACATTATACAAGTGTGATTTTTTTTATTAAGTGTTCAACAAAAAATGTGTTTGAATATATGTACCAAATGTTAGAATACATCCCACAAAGGTTAGGATATAAAATAAGTCCAATGTTACTCACTAAGTCCTTAGTTGATATGAAAGTTCACAAATTAGTAGAGTTAGTCGCATTAATGGTTGAATTCAAATACAAGACAAAGTAGAGTTCACACAGCTTTTTAATTGGATGAACTAAATCCACAGGAAAATCTAAAGCAACAGATAGAGAAGTGCACGTTCCATAATGTAAAATAATGTAATTGCTCATATAATAAGAGCTACCGGTGCAGCGGCTGTTATCCGAACAAATCACAGAGCCGTTTTCGTGTGCGCTACTGTATTCCACGCGGCATTAACACCGTCAACCACACCAGGCACCTGCATTTATCACGGTTGCTTTGTTTGAATTTCATGGATTCTGTTTCTTTGTGTGCAATGAAAGGAATGAATTGTAATGTGTACAGTACTGTGCTACTGTGTCAATTTCAGGTGTTTAAAAACCAGAACACTAAAATGCCATTTTCTGCACTCGCGTCTTAAGGTGGGAAGGTTGGAAGAAATCACGCGCCATGACATGGGTATTCAAAATATTTGTGTATTACGTTTGTGAGTGCATCACTTTTTATCTTTTTCTATATGAGTAATGATATTGTTTTACACTTTGGAGCTTGCCCTTCTCTACATTTTGTATTTATATATCTATATAGTGTAGAATAAATGAGTTCTTCAGTATTAGGTGATAATTTTTTTATTGGACTAACAATTTATGTCATAGGACAAGCTTTCGAGAGTTGTCCTCTCTTCTTCAGGTCAAGCAATACTGATATACACAGGAATCTATGGCTAAAACAGTGTAGAGAAAAAAGAAAAAAAAACATCAGATATGTAATATAGATATAAGGTAGGGTGTTAAAAGTGTTTGAAGCCAGGGGATGGTGACAAGGAAAGGTGGGGAGGGGGAGGGATGCTGGGGGGGGCGGGGAAGAGAAAGTGTGGATAAGAATAGAGGCACGCAGGATAATTACAAACAATTTTGATAGGGTGTGAGAAAACCCATGTCCGCATTCAGTCCTTTGATTTTGGTGTCAAAGAGTCTTATCATTCTGAGTTCAAATGTTTTCCGTTCTTGGGAGCTTTTAAACATTCCATTGAGGATTTTGATTTTTAAATCATTTATGGAATGATCTGGCTGTGAGAAATGATGTCCCACAGGTGAGCAGTATCTTCCTTCTTCGTAATGGAGGGGCTTATGCAGAGAGGATAGAGAAGGGAAATAGCCCCATCTTTTGGCGAAAACACGTACCAGAGAAGCTTGTCCTGCAGAGAACATGGAGAGATTCATAAAATTCGCCACAGCAGGTTTCTTTACTTTAAAAATTGCCAAACACGTGGAGAGATTGGTAAATTCGCCATGTTAAAATAGGGTGGTATGCAGGTAGCATAGATGCACTTCAACTCGCCATTCTGCCCTATATTATAGCGAGTTCAATCTAGCCAGAAAAACTTGGCAATTTTGAATCTCATCAGAAAAATGAGGTAACGCAGCTTTCAGCATACGACCATAACTTGCTCCAATTCTGTGGCTATTTTCTTGCCGTTTTCACATTAAATAACGTTCCTCTCTGCATAAGCCCCGGAGTATGGAGTGTCTGTGCATATTCATTCTGCCTTGTAGTTTTTGGCTGGTTTCCCCAATGTAGCATCCTTGGTCACATTTGTTGCACTGAATCATATACACTATATTCTTGGATGTGCAGCTGTATGATCCTTTAACATTGAGTGTTCCATGGTTGTGACTGGCTGTGGGATCTTGGCATATGTTTGCAGAGTTTGCAGCATTTGTTGTTGCACGGTTTTGTGCCATTATCAGTGTCTTTAAGTTCATTGTAAAGTTTTCTGCTGACTAATTTCTGTTTGAGGTTTGGTGCTTGCCGGAATGCAAGAATGGGAGGTTTGGGAAAGATTTATTTTAATGTCGCATCCTCGGCCAGCATGGGTTGCAGATCTTTGATTATTTTTTCTATACCCTCTAGGGTAGCGTTGTATGTGGCCACAGTGGTATGCGTGTGGTAGGTTCTTTCAGTCTGTATTGTAGCAGGTGTTCTCGTGGGGCTTTTAGTGCAGATGTAATAGTTTTGGCAATGGTCTTTGGTTTGTATCCCTTCTGTCTGAATGATTCGGTCAAGGTTGTGAGATTCCTGTTTCTGTCTTCAGTGTCAGAGCATATGCGGTGGTATCTTATAGCCTGGCTGTGTATGATACCTTGTTTGGTATGAGTGGGATGGAAGATGGAGTTGTGGAGGTAACTGCACCTGTCTATTGGTTTCTTGTATACAGATGTGTGTAGTTTGCCATCTTTCAGTGTTACTGTTGTATCTAGAAAATTTACTAGGTTTGCCAAATAATCCATTTTGTGTTTAATTGATGGATAGAATGAGTTCAGGGTCTCGTGGAATTGTTTTAGGTTTCCTTCACCCTCTGTCCATATTATAAACAGGACATCAATGTATCTGTAGTATTTGTAGGGTTCTGGGGGCATGTAGTTAGGAATCTTTGTTCAAGATTTGCCATGAAAAGATTGGCATATTGCAGTGCCATCTTGGTACCCATTGCAGTCCCCATTAATTGTAGGTACATTTCCTTGTTGAAGCTGAAGTAGTTGTGTGTGAGGATGTATTCTATCAGTTTGGTAATTACATCAGCGCTGTATTTCTGATCCGGGGAGATGTTGTAAGGAATTGCAGGCATGCCTCAATACCATCCTTGTGGGGATGTTGCTGTAAAGGGATTCTACATCAATGGTAACTAGCAGTGTGTTGGATGGTAGTTGGTTGATGTTGTTAAGATTATTGAGAAAATCTGTGGTATCTTGTACTGTATGAAGCTGTTGGTGCTTCTGACTAAAGGTTTGAGGATATTCTCCACTAAGCCTGATATTTTTTCAGTGAGTGTATCCATACCTGTTATAATAGGTCTGCCGGGGTTTCCTAGTTTGTGGATTTTTGGAAGCATGTAGAAGATCCCAACTCCTGGGCTGTCAGGTAGTAGTTGCTTCAATTGTGGTTGCAGGTGGTTAGGGAATGTTTGAATGAGATTCATGAGTTGCTTTGTATATTCCTTGGGGGTTCATGCAGTAAGCGGCGGAAAGGCATTTCTCACCACTTTCCTGCCTAAAAAGCCTATCTGTATTCAGTAAGGGGCGAGAAAGTGGCGAGATTAAAAAAAAACGCCAGTTTGGCTGGCGTTTCTTTTTTCCGCCGGTGGCGGGGCGAGAAGGCACTTTCCGCCAAAAAATCCAACTTTTTCCGCCACGCTGTATTCTAGTAGAGGCGAGTAGCTAAGCGGAGCTATTCGCCTCTCTAGAAAGGCGTTTTGCTGGCAGATCAGCCACGCCAGAAAAAGATGGCTAGTTGCTGCTCAGAGGCAGCGGATGAGTGGCGGATCGGCACTTAGAAAAAATTCAGGCCTTTTTCCTGGCTGGGATTGATGCCGGGGGTCTCCGGAGCTGATACCATTAATATGAGCACCGGAGCCCCCCGGTATGCATCCGAGGTAGGAAAAATGCATTTAAAGCCCACTTCATTACCTTAGCGGTTAACCGCTAAGGTTATGAAGGGGTTAACCAACCGTGCCAGCTTTATTGTGGGTAGCGGGGGTGGGTGAAGGGGGTATTTGGCCCTTGTTGTTTGTTTAGGGCTTGCGGGGGGGGTTGTAGGTGCACTTAACCCCTCCACGACCGTAGCAGTTAAAACCACTATGGTCATGAAGGGGTTAAGGCCTCCCGCTACCCACCCGCAAGCCCTAAACAAACCACCGTTGGGGCTAATACCCCCTTCACCCACCCCCGCTACCCACAATAAAAAAAAATACACACAACAGCCCCACAGTAACTAAATAAATATATATATATATATATATATATATATATATATATATATATATAAATTAATATATATATATATATATATATAACATAAAGCAAGCAGTCAGCACTCTAATGTAAGGCAAAAGGCAGTTGCTAGTCCCATAGGGATCCACATATCAAAATATATATATATTACCCCAACAACACCTATTCCCCCTAACATACAAAACAGTAATGGGCACAATGACTATTATCCACAAATGAATAATAGTGCAGTTGTCCATTTAAAACACATACAGAACAATAAAGACATTAAATACATATAACACTCACCCATGTGCGGCTGCCACGATGAAGGCCATCCTCATCTTCATCCTGCCCATGACCCATCCGCTTCTGCAAAACAGACACAAGAATTAAAACATCCAATGTAATGTCCCCAGTCCCTTCATCACCACAGCAGTTATTAACCGCTACAGTCATTAAGGGGTTAACCCACCATCACCCACATACCCTCCCCCACCTCTGATTGGCTCTAGTATACCATGTGACAGAGGCTTGGGGAAGAACGGATATGACGTCATTGAAAGCCTGTCACATGGTACTTGAACCAATCAGAGTAGGGATGGAGTTCCCACGCTCTGATTGGCTGCCGTACCATATGAGTCCGGCCATGTTTCTTTTCATGACGTCATCTTAAAGGCAATTGAAGCAAAGCCATTCTGATTGGCTGTGCTTTCTTTGCCTTTAAGTGACGTCATCATTTTTTTTTACATCGGCCAAAACACATGGTTTTCACGGCCCAATCAGGGCCGTGGGAACCATATGACGAAAATGTGACGTCATAGGCCTTTAAAAGCCTATGTCGTCTCATTTTGAAGCCAGACGCCGAGGAGGAAGGACCTCCGGTGAAGAAAGAAGAACAGGGCGTGGCCGCAGACGGGGAGAAGACCCCGGAAGAAGGTAGAAGAATACAGATGAAGATGGATTACAACTAGAAGACCCCTGGATTGTCGTGTTTTATTATTTTAATGTTTATTATTTTTTGGTTTATTATTTTATGTGTTCCTGATCGTGGATTGGTTTGTGAGTAAGCTGATCAACGGGAGTCGGTGAGTGGGTCAAGTAATGGTAAGTGAAATAAAGAAATGTATTTAATGTAACTGTGTTTTTTTTTTGCTTTTTCATGTGTTCATTTTTTTTTATGCATATCATTTCTTGCCACTGTATGTATGTATGTATGTCTAGAGAGATATATACATACAGGGTAAGAAATGATAGTGTTGTAAAAGCTTGATTTACTTTATTGTAAATGATTGTGGCTATGCTGCTATGCATATATGTGTGTTAAATGTATTTTATTATTAGAGAGATGTAATTTTTGGGCTTCTATGCTGTACTGTAGGTTATGGAGAGGCTTGCTTTAGTATATTGTAATTTTTGGTGTCCTTTTTTGTATGTTTTGAATTTTTTCTATGTTACGATAGCTATAGTTAATTGTGTAATTGGTATGGATGGTATTTTAATTGTTTAGGGATGTAATTCATGTCTGTTAATTCATTGATGGTGACTTTATTGGATTAAATAATATAGTTCTTGTGATGTCAGGCTATTTTAGTTGGATTATTGTATTGTTAACATTGATTTGCAGCGTGTACATGTAGCTTACATGTTATGCTACATGTATACACTGTAAATGCAATGTTTTAAGTGGCATTTGAGGCTTCAGATTGAATGATTACATGAGATTTGTTTAGGAAATTGCTTTTTAATTCATTGAGGATGTTATGCATAAGTGGTGTTGCCATTGCAGGATGGCTTCATCCCTTAATTACCTTTGAGGTTAGTACCCGATAAGGTGATTAAGGGGTTCCTTGGTATGTTAATGTCATTGATATGTATTGGATATTTATTATTTTGGCAACGGACCCCAATGATGATGCTGGCGACGGGGCCTTCTTATTGATGAGGTTAGTAGAATTGTCTTTATTTTACTACGGTATTTAATGTGTTTAATAATGGCCAAATAATGTATTATCCCTATGTGGATAATAGTTATTTGGCACATTATTGTACTGTATGTGTTGGGGGGAGGGGTATTGGCCCCAAGGGTATGTGGTAGGACTCCCTTGTGGGTAGTGGGTGAGGGAGGTTAGGCCTCAGGGGCTGGGGGGGTTAGTGGGGGAGGGTATGTGGGTGATGGTGGGTTAACCCCTTAATGACTGTAGCGGTTAATAACTGCTATGGTGATGAAGGGGTTAGGGGACATTACATTGGATGTTTTAATTCTTGTGTCTGTTTTGCAGAAGCGGATGGGGCATGGGCAGGATGAAGATGAGGATGGCCTTCATCATGGCAGCCGCACATGGGTGAGTGCTATATGTATTTAATGTCTTTATTGTTCTGTATGTATGTTCTGTATGTGTTTTAAATGGACAACTATTATTCATTTGTGGATAATAGTAATGTTGCCCATTACTTTATTGTATGTTGTGTATTGCTGCTATGTTTATTGGGGGCATTTGTCCCCAATAAACATGCTATTATGCGTTAACCCCTTCATTGCCTTAGCGGCTATCCGCTATGGTAATGAAGCAGCATTAATGTATTTTAATAATATTGTGCGGGAGCAGGGGGCCCCCTGAGCTGAACCGCATTGATTTGTGGCTCAGAGACCCCCTGCTTCCCGAGTTACAGCCCCGGTTTGGGGCATTGGTTACAGTGTGGATGCCATGTTTATTGCGGGCACGTAGCTTATGGGACGCTATAAACATGGCGGCGACACTGCCCATCTGATCACACATACCGGGGCCTGTAACTCGGGAAGCAGGGGGTCCCTGGTCCACAAAGTGATGCGGTTCAGCTCGGGGGACCCCCTGCTCACTGTACAGTATTATTAAATAAATATTAATGCTGCTTCGCTACCATAGCAGATACCCTGTAAGGTAAGGAACGAGTCTTTATTGATATATGTGTTTTAGTCATAGTGTAGATGTGCAGAGGGTCTCCGGAGCAGAAACGTTTTGGTTTTAGGTCCGGGGACCCCCTGCTCCCCGAGATACAGGCCCTTTTATGGGGTGCCGGTATCCCTCTGCTTTGTTTACATTCCGCGGTCACGTGATCGGGAGCTTAAATACAGAGGGATACCGGCACCTAATAAAAGGGTCTGTATCTCGGGAAGCAGGGGGTCCCCGGACCTGAAACCAACGTGGTTCAGCTCCAGAGACCCCCTGCACATGTAGACTATGAATAAAAATGGTTTTCAAAATAATTTTTAATGTGCTGATGTTTGCGCCGAGAGAGCGGCGGATTTCTCTCTGCTGCAAACACAACTCGCCAGGGGACGGCTTCTCTCGCCAGGGGGATGGCAGTTTCTCGCCAAGAAGCCGTCCCGCCACCGGTTATTAGCCATTTTAGCAAATGGTGGTGGCGCATTCATTCGCCAGGGATTCGCCCCTTACAGCATACAGCCAGTTTAACACGCCAAAAACATGGCGAATTGCTAAACTGGTTAATGCTTTTTTTCGCTGCTTACTGCATGAACCCCTTGGTTGGATAATGTGTGAGTTTCTTGTAGTATTCTACCTTATTTACAGTACATATCTGTTGTTTTAATTTTTTTCTTTCTCTCTACACTGTTTTAGCCATAGATTCCTGTGTATATCAGTATTGCCGACCTGAAGAAGAGAGGAGGACTCTTGAAAGCTTGTTCTATGACATAAATTGTTAGTCCAATAAAAAAGGTATCACCTAATACTGAAGAACTCATTTATTCTGCACTATCGCAACTGGACTAACACGGCTATTTTCTGCTTTATATCTATATAGATACACTGGCGACACACTTTATTCGAGCTCGGCTAGTCCCACGAATACGGGTATACCCGGGTGTATTGAGGTTTGTGACTGTTTTCTGCCCGAGTGCAATGAGGTATTTTCCAAGCAGGGATTGAAGCATTTTATTCCCGCTGGCTGCAATACTGCACAGTATATATATATATACTGCATTACAATTCATGAATTTATGCCATCTGGTAGACACGAGAAGCATTGCAGCCTATTAAATCCTAATCATTATCATTTAACAGATCAGCCGCCCGTCAGCCAGGCATGAACCCAGGCTGGGAAGGCAAATGCAAAAGGGCTTGTCAGAGGTGAGGAGCGGCGCATTCCAGGTATCTGCCAGGTACATACTGGGTATTTGCTCGAATAAAGTGTGTCGGTGCAGTATGTAGCATCTTGAGAAAGGTCCAATTCGAGGAATGTAACATTGACTTGATAAAATGAAAAAACAAAATCTACCCCATGAAAGTCTTGTGAGTATCTATCCTTCCAATCATGTTCATCCATCACCTGTTTGTGCACACAGGATAGGAGACCACAGTAATTGTGAGTGCCTCCTAGATATATATTTATATATATTTTATGGGGAACCAATATACCGGTACAGCCTGAGAGATGATCACATAAACATGGTTTATTGGGTCCAAAATGCACACACATGCCCGACATTTCGGTCCCCAGGGGGACCTTCTTCATGGTTATATATTTCAAAAATATGTCCATGTCACGCCAGGTTTTTAGAGAAATACACAAATGGATTTATTTAACAAAACATAGATACAAACAATTACATCTGACCAAAAATGTGAAAAGAATGTCACATACTGTAAATGTAGATTACTTTCAGATAGGTCTTCAAATACTCCACTTAAAGCTGACCCCACATCGTTACATTTGGAGGAGTCAAAATTTGGAGGCACGACATCCGTGTACTCTTTTTGAACTCGGACAACCATAGAGTGTCCCTTTGGCACTCTGAATCTGTGTGAGTAACATCCAGAAAGTGTGCCCTGGCTTGTTACAGAAAGGAATACACAGTGGTGTACAGGACTAAAGGCCAGAGGTGGAGGTGAAGCAACGCAAGGGTTGAGGACAATAGGGACTCAGGTTTATACTAGCCATCAATTTGTTCACTTTTGTGGGTGCATACATGTTATATTTGTAGAACCACACATTTATTTATATACACATACTGTATGTTGTCTTTTGCTTTTCTTGCTTCTTTTCTGTTTTTTCAATTACGAGGTGACAATGCTTTCAAAAGATGTTTATATACAACACAGCAGCTACTCATCTAATGTTCAATGTGACCACTTAGGAATTTATTTGTACTCTAATGAAACTGGCCTGACCTAATGACTGGCAATTTACTTCCCAATCACAGTGCACACACACAGTTAGACTAACAATAAAGGAACTCAATGTGATATTTCCCACTGTGCATCTGTTGGAGAAATTCTGTAATTGAAAACAGATGCTGTTTTGCTTTTAGCAAAATGAAGTTATTCTTCTTTTCTAGGATGTCCGATTACTTCATGTAAAAAGAAAAATGTGACTTTAAAAACTGTCAAAGAATGTCATGAATCTAAAATACTAAACAGGAGAACGTTTTATAAAACAAGCAATTAAGCAATGCATGCTCACAATGTTTGAGCACAACAGAGGTTTGCGTTTAAGGGAAATAAAATACAGCTATTTTGCTCTTTAGGGAGATGGAGGGGGGGGGGGGTTAATTTACATCAAAGTGGCCACTCTGAAGGATTTTGGCTAAAAACTCCCATTGATTTGAATTTGTTTCATTTTAGACAGCTACTGGTGCTTAAAAAATATCCCTTTCCCTTTAGTGAAACAAATGAAAGAAATGCATTGATTCAGTCTGCAATGCACAGCTTTTTAACATTAACATTATGGACTGGTTATCAAAGTCTCTTGGGTCAATACATGTGTTATAAAAACACGGCACCAGATTTGTCAGACGGGACACTTCAGTAAACTGATACTTTTGTCTCTAGAAAATGTAGATTTGTTAAAGATTGTGATACTTAACACTGGGCCAAACTGAGTGCTCACAAGTTTCTTTGCTACATACCAACATCAGAAGAAGAGACTTTTGTGGCCTGGAATGTTGGAAGACAACATCATGAACAATGAAGACTTTGGTAGCCTGGAAATTATAAAGTACAACATACAGTAAGGAATAATTATCGTTTTAGTCCCGTTGGCACTGGGAGGCATCAGAACCTGACATGCATAATAAAAAAAATTCTGATACACAGCAAAATATATTCTAGAAATAAAAAACTAGGGGTTTTGATGACAGAACAGTATCTTCTGAGTCAATATGTGCTGATGCCAATTGAGTCATTTTCAGCCGAAATTCCCAATTGACTTCAATGGGATATTTTGTCCAAATACGGCCTGATTGATCTTTTTGAATCAGTCCCTTAATCACGTATTCCCTCTGGTTTATTTTAAACACATACATTATTGTCATATTTCCATCAAATGTTTTTTATTTCTCCAATTTTCCAATACTTTTTTTAATCTGAAACACTTTTTTAGTATACAGACATCCAGTACATTTCATGTTTTAAAATATTTTGAATCAGGCCGACCACTCACTCTTATCAGAGGCGCCAGCTACAGACGGCTCTGGGGAAGGAGACATATACAGGATGAGCAGGTGCAGCGGCTGCATTTTAATCAAACGGCTGTTGTGGCTGAGGATTGCCGTGGTCGGAGTGGCAAGGAAATTCCAGGTGGGATACATCTGTATTTTATGACATCTTAAATTCAAGAACATATGACTGACATGTCACCTGTCTGACCTGTCATTCTGTCTGAATGCCCCATTCAAAAATATTACAGCACGGCATCAAACTGCAACTTGGAGCACATTAATCTGAATAAAAACAAGATTACTTTTAACCATTCTGAAAATACAAATAAAGATGTGTTTTCCATTTGTTTATACCTGTTTGTATTAATGAACAAAGAGGCACAAACACATTTTCCACACATTTAAAATAGGATTTAAAGTAGCCCAGACTCAATTTTTCTTGCTAGACCGACTATGCTTATTTTGAGTGGTTTCCGGTGTGTACATTATTTTGTATTTTATGAGGCATATGCTTGGCGTTATGGGACTATGAATATATTCCTCCCTTTTCCAATCGACACATACTCCTCCAGTCCAGGAGCCCTTTGCCTTAGCATTACCGTTGAAACTGTCTCCTTCTTCTGCTCCCTCTCTGGCAACCTTCCTTAAGTTTAATATATTAGCAGGTATATACAGGGCCAAGCCACTGTTCCTGAAAAATACCTCTAATAGAGTATGTTAAACCATTATTTAAAATTCGATTGCTAGTGTAGAGATCACATGACCCTAATCGTCTTCCTCACATTGTGAACAGAAGAGCTCACTGAGAGGTGAGGTCACAATTTCTCTTAGAAATGAACAAAACATCACTGACCTTGGGGAAGGGTACCACATACTATGATGTCGTAGGCACTCAAAGAGTACCCACTTCAGTGCCCCAATTACATACCTTAAATGTCATAGAAGATGACACTTTTATAGTCTTTATGATTTTGAATGTACATCATGCCATATTTGCTAGTGTCTAGGGCAGACTAAGGACCGTTCAGTAGCTTACAGGAAGTTACTACATACAATTCAAACAGTCAAGGAAGGCAGGAGGAGAGGTAGGAAGATGTGTAGAATGTGGGGAGGATACAAATGGGATGTCATGGCAAATGGAATCTGCCTTTGTCTTGAAATACTCAGCAAAGTCATGAGGTGAAATGGAGTTCGGAAAACAGGAACCGATGGCCTAAGTAGAAAGTCAAAGACAGCGAAGAGACGGCATTGGTTAGATTTATGAGTGTTAATTAGTGAAGAAAAGTAGCAGGAGTGGAGTATGTGCATATGACAGTTTAGGATAGTGCAGAGTTATAGTCCATGACCAGGTTGTTAGAGTAGTGGAGCAGAGAGAAGAGAGCGTGGAGGGCAAAGTGGAGTGAAGAGCCAGTAGATTAATGGAATGCAGGCCTCTGCCGAAATGAAGGGTAGGCAAACGTGGAGAGGGGAGAACTGAGAGAAAGAAAATGAGACGAGATGATGGTCAGAAAGAGAAGAAAGGGGGAAATGGAAAAATCAGAGAGAAATGTGTTTTTGTGAACACAAAGTCCAGGTAGTGGCCATTCTTATAGGTGCTGGCTGCAGTTCATTGGTGGAGGCCAAAAGAAGAGGTTAGAGTGAGAAACCAGAAAGTCCAAGGGAGAGAGGGGTCATCAATTTGGCAGTTGATGTCACCAAGGAGAACAGAAATAGAGCCAGGATTCAAAGTCAGGGTGAAACACAGAAGGGAGATTAGGTAGGTGGACCATAGATGACTACCATGTGGAGAGGGAGAGGAGAAAAAATATGGACAATGTGAGCCTCAAAGGAAGGAAATTAAAGAGAGGAGATATAGGATGGGATTGGTAGCACTAGATTGAGGAAAGGAGGAGCCCCACACCTCCACCCTTGCCATCAGGGTGTGGACTGAGGGAGAAAAAAAAGGCTACCATAGAAGAAGGCAGCTTCCAATGCAGAGTCAGACTGAGAGAGCCAAGTCTCGGTTATAGCAAAAAGGACCAGAGAGTGAGAGGAAAATATGTCATGTACAGAGAGGAACTTGTTAGAGAGGGAGTGTCTATTCCCGAGGGCACAGGAGAAATGGAGAGCGGAGGGAGGGAGGTTGACAGGGGATGGGTATGAGGTTAGAGATATTTACACCAACAAGACACAAGTTGGATGTGGGAGGCGAGGACTTTCCAGCATGGAAAGAATAATTAATATTATTTTACATCTTCACCTTGTGAAAGCACAAATACAAATATTTTCAAAACGTCATCATAATGTTTAATGTGCCGAAATGTGATATTGTAACACGCCTATGCGTTTCAACAATGTTCAAATGAGACATACTCTACAGTACACGCATGCGTATAAAATAAACAGTATGAAAAGAAGTAAAAGTATTGATTACTAAATAATACATATACTGTAGAAATGTGATAATTTTATATTCGAAGAAGACGCGACGTTATATTTTTGTAATACTGTATAAATCTTCAAATTTACAATTACTGCGCGCGCACACACAGACTTGCAGAAAATGTACGGCTGTACTGTAGGTTGAATTGCTATTAGACTTTTAAGACAACAGCTCGCGAACGCCCATCTGAGTTTTTAGACGGTATTGCAGTATTGCAGACAGCGCTAAAATCCGAGCACTAACATATCGAAAAACGCTCTGGAAAAAAAGATAACAGACCGCGTCTGGCCGCGGTTATCAGAGCAGCTCGGCTGCGGCCGCCTTATGATAAAGGCGGTCGCAGCTGTAGTATTCATTAAAAATCTACTTGAAACTACATCCCACCTTCACGCATTTTATTTTTTATTTATGAAGGAGAACAGTGGGAGTCTGAAACTGCACTTATAACAGTTTTAATAGAGTTGCCAGGTTTTGGTTTTCTCTGTAGAATTGTATGTATTTTTAGACGGATTTAGATGGATTATATTTATAGTCATATTCAAGGTTGTTGAATATACTGCAGCATTTTCATTATCAAGGGGTGGTCAAAACATGAAATGCTGCTTTAATTACACACCATTCAGTAACCAATTTTCTAGAAGATTAGCAGTAACACAAACTGTTCTAGTATAAAAATGTTAAATACATGATTTGTCTGGGAAATTATTATCAGTTGCTGTGCAGATGGAAAATGGTTCAGTTCAAGAGGGGTTACTTATATTCGTGAGGTTATGTGCATGCAATTCACTGTTGTAGCCAGGGTGTGTGTACTGTACTGTATGTCCCACTGGTTCTGCAGACAGCTCCATTTTCCAGTAAATTAACTTTAAATTTGGCTGGCCAACAAAGTATTAAGCAGCTCCTGTAGGGCTAGCAACCAGTCATCTTAGTTTATTCTTCCTACTAGGATAATTTCAGGAAATATGTCATCTATACTGTGTTTGCCAGGGGCACACAAGTAAACGAGGAAAGAATGGTTCGATTATAATGCAGTAAGAATGGTGGAGTTGTAACACATCTCTAAGAAAATACACAATTGAGTCATTTTAAGTGAGCTCCGCAAATATTGTTTGACAACAATTTGTCTATAAAAGTAGAAATTCAGTGAACAATTTTACAAATAATTGTATAATCAGGATGGAAAAAAATATATACTATATTTTGTTCCTGCTTCAATGCATACAGTAACTGACTTCTAGACGTGTGCGAAACCGGCACATCTTGGGCTTTCGGCACTTGCAAAAATGTATCAAAGTCTTCAACACTTGTACAGTGATAACTCACTAACATTAAGGGCCTCATGCAGAGAGCAGCGCTAAAGTAAATCTCGTCATTTTTTTGAGAAATTCGCGCAGAAAACAGCAGAAAATGGCGAGGTACGAAAAACGCGCCATTTTTTTTCTTCTATTTCTGAATCTCGCGCGATTTTTTTCTCTCACTTTTCTGCAGCGCGCATCTCTCCCTTTTTAACTCGCCACACGCATTCATGCCATAAATTGCGATTTTCGGCCATTGCTGCATATGGAGAAAAAAACTCTCCATTAAAGCTACTTTTTCTTAAACTCTCCAATTTATTCTAGCGCTGCTCTCTGCAGGCCCCTTAGTAACTAATTATGTACTGTGAATTCTAGCGAGAAAAGTGATCTCTTCAGAAAATGTTCTTGAAATCCTTTACTTAATCTGATTCCTCCAGCACTGCAAACAGGAATGGATGTTGAACCAGCAGCACTAATAGTGTATGTTTGTGTAAGATTGCCAAATATTGCAAGCGTTTGCAACAAAAGAACAATCAATACAAGAGTAACATAATAGTTTGGCGGGAAACAAGGAATACATTCTAATTACCGTATGATATGTCATGATTTCTGCATCACTATGGGAACTAAATATTCATTCCAGGACTAGAACAAGAATCCTTTAAACTCTGGGAGACAAAGGGTATAAATTGTCTTGATCACCTAATATTGGGTGAATGGGGTATGAACCCCAAAATTGGTGCTCAAGAAATGAGGACTCATTAAGTAGTTCATCTAATGATCCCTAGATAAATAAACAAAGATGGTCAGGCTGTTATAAGTACTGATTCCCCAGTCTCTATCAGGAATGTGGACATGCAAGAGGCAGGGGGGGTGAATGTAGAGGAACAAGGCAAAGGAGCTGCCGGACGCCAACAGTAAGCAAACACCCGACACAATCCCACCCTCTGTAACCGCAACCCCCGCTAAACCTGGTGTCACACTGAAACCGGTACCTGGGCACTGCGTGAGTACTCAGAAGATGCCATCAGGGAAGTAGCAGCCATGAATCCGTCCATAGAAACAGCGTGCTCCAGCCAGGGTACATGGAAATAGAAAAAATGCTGCAGGGCCGTGCACTGCTAGCCAAAAAGTGATACAAACGCAATTAATGAAAAATGCCAAATTTAATGGTCAAAAAACGGATGTACACATGCCAAAAGCGCACTCTGGTGTGTTTCGTTCCAATGGGAACTTTGTCAAAGAGTAATTTTCTTTGACAAAGTTCCCATCGGAACAAAGCACGTCGGAGTGCGCCTTTGACATGTGTACATTCGTTTTTTGATAATTAAATTTGGCATTTATCATTAATGGAGTATGTAGCAAAAATACTCAAAATTACGAAACCCAAGTACACATTGGTATTACGGTTTGCCAATATCGAATCGTAGCTGCAAAATAGAACCAAGGCAGTAAAGGCATCTGAAATTGTACTCCTAGCAACACATGATATAGTAAAATCTTACTTATTTATGTATTTAGACTCATGAGTGTGGACAGAATAGAAGCCAACTTTAAAAAAGAACTTAAGACCAAAAATGGGGATGTTCATTAATTCCTTATCACAACATTTTAAAGCAGATATACTGTAGAAAAACTTTCCACAGTCAAGATAAAGGTTTGGGATCTTACCGCACTCCTTTGAGATAATTGTAGCGGGTGTCCTTTTTCTTTGTAAGGTGCAGGCAGTTGAAGAGTGGCTGGGATCCCACTTCTGCCACCTAGTTAACCTTGTTGCTGGATATCTACTCGCCGCACTGTTCGAATAAAATCTCACAGCAGACATTATAGTGTAATAAAGTGGGGGAGAGAGGTGAGGCGGTGTGCGCGGCGGCGCCGAGGACCGTGGTTAGCAGTGTGATGGGGGGGAGAGAGTGAGGAGCGGGGGAGAGTTAGTGAGGGTGCGGGAGGAAGGGTGAGATCAGCGGCGGTGAGGCGAGGAGTGTGAGTAGCAAAGTAGTCAGTGTGTGGTCCTGCCAAGTGAGCTGCCAACTCCAAGTGAGCACAAGAGGAGCACGTGATGTGGGGGGCAGGCCCTGCTGTCACGTCAGCCCACCCTCAGGCCAATGAGCTGGTGGGCCAATCACAGGGGGAACAAATACACACACAAACATTATTTCAGTCTTATATATATGTAACGGACTTTCTGACCAAACGGACCCACCCAATCTCACATTGGCCCCTGTGGTCTAAACAGTCCCCATTACATGGTCGTGTCTGGTGGTGCACCTGTTGGCAACAGGACTCCTGAGTCTCCCGCATGATGGTGTATGGGGAATGTCAACCCAGACAGGCAGCTGAGGTAGTGTGCTAGAGTCCTACCTACATACAGTGCAGCGCCTCCACCTCATCAGGTTCTCTGCGTCCGCAAGGAGATGGTTCTGATGAGGAACTCCTTCTTGGTGGTGCCTTCCGCTGTGGAGTAACTTCACACTCACACATTGGGGTTCTTGTGACCAAGGGCATCTTTATTGATTGATGGTATAGGCAGACTGCCCCTCGCAGCAAACAGCTTAGCCGCTCATCTTCTTCTGTGCTCTCCTTTCAGAAGATCTATTTGCCCTCCCAATGGAGTTGGATCACCTCTCCCCTCAGGGAGATCACCACCTGTACCAGGTCCCTGGACACAGTGTAGATCCTGCCAGCCTTACTGCTGCAGGCCAGACTATTTGCTGCAGAATCACTTTAGATTATCCCCTTGACCTTGAACATAGACTTGCATACATGCTGAACACTAACTTTGGGCAGTGCTGTGTCTTATATACCAAGGAAATGGCTCCACCTCTTGTGTCACTAACAATGGACACCAGGTCTGTTACCACTCCCCTCATGTACATATGACACCTCACCAGGGTGTGAGGGTAAACCTCCATGATTGATGCTGGCAACCCTGTATAGTTACCAGGCTTACTGCCAGCATGAGAAAGAACTGTATACCATTTTTAATACATGGATACATTCTCCCCCTGGTGAATCCCAACGACCCGTCTAGGACCTTAATTTGGTAGACGTTCTTCCAGGAAGCACTGCAAAACATAACAACATAATTATCTTACAATTTGCATAATACAGTTCTCATGATAATTTAACAACTACAATGCTTGCTGTCCAGCAGAGAGCACTGTTTCTGAATCGGACTCCATTATCCTCTGTACTTAATAGTAGTGCCTAGGGTCTGGTTCTTCACCTCCCGGACAGTATTATACTTAACTGTTACGCTGTACTCCCGGGGTAACCAATTCTCTGGCGGTACTCTACCTTATGCATATGTACATTGCACCCAATGCTCCATTCCCTCATTAACTGAGAAATTTGATCTTCTGTCTTATAAGCAGAGCATCCTCCACTCTTAGTCAGGATGTACTCTTCTATGGTCTCTCTCAACCACCCATGCCTCTGGTCCTCTATCTCCTGCATTAGAGGTTAAGGAATGTAAGGATACTCCAACCCGTGGGATTCCTTGTATCGGGTCACGATGGCCCTTTCAGCCCGACTTGTCCTAATTAACCTGGCATTGCCTGCTTTACCTGGTAGCACCCATGATAAGGGCTCAGCAGGTTCTACGGGGTCCCTTAACCTGTCTGGTCCCTTGGGATCCACCACCCCTGAACTGATATCATACCACCTCAATCTCAGTTCCTCCTGACGAGCCTTCTCTGTGAATTCCCCTGGTGCCCAGCAGTAATCCACAATCCCATCTTGTTTTAGGATAAACCTGATACGATCTAGCCATGCTTCATACCCTTCAAAATTGGGCGCCCACCACCTGGTTTCCTTAACCTCTTCTGGTACTGCTGCGGTGCCCTCACCTTCCTCTAACTCTCCCCTTGAGGATATCCCTGAGGTACCGGTCGATCTTGAGTGTGACCCCAACCTTTTGGGCCTACTGGTGACCTTGACACTAATAGAGCTAGGACAATCACTTGAACCAGATACCTGTCGCACATATCTTCCCCCTCCCGACCCATCATCATACGTGAAGCATTCCCCATAGTCCAAGTTCTCCCCAGTCCTTTCATCGGAGGTGGCTTGGGACACCCCAGACAACCCTTGGCTCGAATGGGACCCATAGGAAAAAGTGATAGGGGTGGGGGCTTTAACTATAGCCGGGGGTTTGGCGTATTGGAATACGGCAGGCATCCGTGGGGCTACGACCCGCATCTCTCCGCTACCTGGCCCGGTGCCATCGGACTGGCCTTCCGGTTCTCCAGTCTCGCTGCTCCCAGGCTTCCGCAGGGCCTGGCAGCTTCTCCCAGATCCCGGCGATCGGGTACAGCTACTCAGTCGCGAGGACGCTGCCATTTTCCATCCGGCTCCGCTGTGCCCACCGGAAGTGATGTCCTGGATCTCGTGGGACTCGCCGCCGCCATCTTGCGTTGGGTTCCCAACCGGAACCTTTTCCTCCAGAACGACATCTACCGCCGGAAGTGATGGTTTTACTCTCCGCTCCGCTCGGGCCCGGACTAGGCCTTTCTCCGCCATTGCCACCACTGGCGCCTGGGGAGGGCAAGGGTGTCGCTTACCGATCCGTAGGCTCGGGATGGTTCCTTTTCCGCCGTCGGCTCCTCCAGTCACCACGGCCGAGGGACTCCGCCTCTTGGATTGCATCTGTACCGGCGACACAAGGCTCCGCTCTGCCGTGACACAGGTAAGTGCCGATTCTTTCGCAGCACCGCCATAGTGGTCCGACGGTTGGCGCGTCACCACCGGGGTCGGGGTCACTTGCTCCTCGTCCGAGGAATCTAGCTCCGACTCAGGGAGTGGCACTCCTGTCGGGGACCACTGGTGAGGCTCTCGGCTTCCACCTCTTTTACAGGCCATTTTCTCCTCCGGCTCCGTCTTGATCATGAGGAGCGATCCCCACGCTCTGGAATCTACGGGTTCTCTCCAGGCCGCACCCGGGGCTTCAGCCGTTAGCATGGCTGTGTCCGGCCCCGCCTCCACTGTCTGTCCGGGCACAAATGGTTGCACAGCCCATAAATACTGGATGCCACATTGCGGGCACCTAGACGTGGAACTGCCGGAACTGCCAGGCAGCCGACACTGCATGCATAGACACTTGGCTGTCTCCTTCCCTCCCGCTCGGAGCACCAGGAAGCCTCCTGGGGCCGAGTAGGGATGGGCAGAAATGTCCAGATCTTCCTCGCTTTTGCAGGCCATGTTGCTCACGGGAGACACTTTTTTGCAGTGGTCTTCCCAGTAGATCAGTTCCTCGCAACTGAAGGGCAGGGGCTGGTTTGCTAACTCCTCCCTCCGCCAGCTCCATCCTCATTTGACAAAGCTGGAAACCACTCCCCCTGGTTGATATTAGAGGAGGGTCCCACAAATTCACAGGGTGACCCAGCACTGGGGCTTAGCTTGTTACTGTCCATGAGGGTGCGGCCGCAGCTTTCGCGCCATACCTCCCATCAGGGTGGGGTTTTCCTTTTGGCGCCACTCCCGGCCAACTCTCTGCAACCTTTTTATTTTCAGCATTTTCTGCAATCGGCCCACGCGGTCTCCCAGGGAAGCGGGAACCGCCATCTTGGTTTACATTGCCAATCACTTTAGCAACTGTGGTAGCTCGTTGTGCATTGCTCGCCGTCTGGAAAGCAGATCCTTCACTTTCACCACACACCACCACAATGTACTCCTCACTGTCCTCTAGGGAATCACCCCACGGTCCCAGGAAGGACCAAAACGGCGCGGCCACCGCTTTTGCGCCACTCCACAGCAGGCTAGCCAAAGTCACTTCAGTAGCGTGCTCTTCAGTGGGACGCACACCACGTGTGCTCCCTCCATCGGACTCTGTCCGCCATTTTGGACCTTCTGGACCGCTCGGATCCTCCATTCTTGCGGTCGCCAGTTGGTTACTGTATTTGCTGTTACTGTACATGGAGCTCCTCTCTGCGGGGCAGCTGCCATACCGATACAATAAAGATTGCCCGATGCACCACCTTGTGTACCTAATGTAGGTCTGATTCGTGTTGCACTACCTCAGGCTAGGCTCACTCTCGCTGTGTATGCTGTGTCTCTCCTTTCTCTCCAATCTGTGCTGACTGTGGTAAGTGGTCTGGAATGGGCTAGAGTAGGAAAAGAAATTGGACGAGCACTGCTGTGAAGGAAGGCTGGAGGCAGGGTGCAGCAAAAAATAACTTTTATTCAGGCATACAAGCCCAGGTAAAACCACACGAGGAGGATTGCACTGGACTGTTATAGAGCATCCAATTAAGGGAGTTTCCCTTACCCACCTTGGAATGGGCTAGAGTACTCTGGCTTCTCCATGCAGTACTGGGGCGTCTACCTACTGTTGGTCAGTCTAGCGCAGACCCTCTCCAGGATTCCTTACCTCGTTAACAGGCTATCCCTTTAGGCATCCTACCAACTTGCACTACCTCAAAGTGACTAGGACAGCTATAGCCCTGTCTCCAGACCCCCAACTCCTTTCAGGTTCCCAGGTCGTCCCTACGGTCTGACAACTCCATCAGCCTCCCAGACTACCCCTGGTTCCGTCCCAACACAGCACTGACTGGCAGCATACACTCTCCTATTTCCCAGTTTGCCTAGCAAAAGCCTGTCCTGTTGACAGGTCTCTCAGCAGCACCTCCAAATGTAATGGTTTTTCTGGCCTGGCTGACCCACCCAATCTCACATTGGCCCCTGTGGTCTAACCAGTCCCCATTACATGGTCATGTCTGGTGGTGCACCTGTTGGCAACAGGACTCCTGAGTCTCCCGCATGATGTTGTGTGGGGAATGTCAACCCAGACAGGCAGCTGAGGTAGTGTGTAAGAGTCCTACCTACATACAGTGCAGCGCCTCCACCTCATCAGGATCTCTGCGTCCGCAAGGAGATGGTTCTGATGAGAAACTCCTTCTTGGTGGTGCCTTCCGCTGTGGAGTAACTTCACACTCACACATTGGGGTTCTTTTGAACAAGGGCATCTTTATTGATGATGGTATAGGGAGACTGCCCCTCACAGCAGACAGCTTAGCCGCTCATCTTCTTCTGTGCTCTCCTTTCAGAAGATCTATCTGCCCCCCCCCAAGGGAGTTGGATCACCTCTCCCCTCAGGGAGATCACCACCTGTGCCAGGTTCCTGGACACAGTGTAGGCCCTGCCAGCCTTACTGCTGCAGGTCAGACTATTTGCTGCAGAATCACTTTAGATTATCCCCATGACCTTGTACATAGACTTGCATACATGCTGAACACTAACTTTGGGCAGTGCTGTGTCTTATATACCAAGGAAATGGCTCCACCTCTTGTGTCACTAACAATGGACACCAGGTCTGTTACCACTCCCCTCATGTACATATGACACCTCACCAGGGTGTGAGGGCAAACCTCCATGATTGATGCTGGCAACCCTGTATAGTTACCAGGCTTACTGCCAGCATGAGAGAGAACTGTATACCATTTTAACACATGGCTACATACATACATACACTGGCGACACACTTTATTCGAGCTCGGCTAGTCCCACGAATTCGGGTATACCCGGGTGTATTGAGGTTTGTGACTGTTTTCTGCCCGAGTGCATTGGGTTATTTTCAGGCAGGGATTGAAGCATTTTATTCCCGCTGGCTGCAATACTGCACAGTATACAGTATATATATATACTGCATTACAATTCATGAATTTATGCCATCTGGTAGACACGCGAAGCATTGCAGCCTATTAAATCCTAATCATTATCATTTAACAGATCAGCCGCCCGTCAGCCAGGCATGAACCCAGGCTGGGAAGGCAAACGCAACGGGGCTTGTCAGAGGTGAGGAGCGGCGCATTCCAGGTATCTGCCAGGTACATACTGGGTATTTGCTCGAATAAAGTGTGTCGGTGCAGTACATTATATATATATGTAGAGGTATCAGTACCGTGTTAGCCGAGCTTCAATAATCAAAAAAATAAAAAAATAAATATATGATACCGTTCTGTGGCTAACGAAATGCTTTTATTTGTGCGAGCTTTCGAGATACACTGATCTCTTCTTCCGGCGATGTTACAATGAATGAAGCAAAAACCTTTAATAAAAATATAAGCATTTCGTTAGCCACAGAACGGTATCATCTATTTATTTTTTAATTTTTTTGATTATATATATATATATATATATATATATATATATATATATATATATATATATATATTGTGACAAACGGCTTACTCCGGGGCTCCGTCGTTTGTCCGGGACTGTTTAGAACACGGTCTTTTAGGGTAGGTTAAATGATGAGGCGTCACGTACTGTTCCTTTAAACAGGCTATGCCTGGTTTATTCAGTCCCAGGCACTGAGACTGCCACAGTGCATACAACAGAAAACAGATCAAAACAAAAGCTGCTCACCTGAGCGATAACTTAACTTAGATATCCCTGACTCAGGGTTGGAAGTGGCTTTTCCACTTCCAACATCAAAACACGGTACTTTTGCAGTCTTACACAAATGAACAGAAAGATTGAACCTGTTTGGGGAAGAGGCTTCTCCCCTCTGTAGTTCAGCAGCCTTCCAGCCTCCTGGCTCTTGTGGGGAGACCAGAGCAAACAGGAAATCAGTCTTTCATACCTGATTCCTAATTAGCATGACAGGTGACAGAAATCAGGCAGCAGACAAACTCTGGTCTGGATCTCTCATCCCTCAGTTCCAGCGCTTGCCAAACTGTGGGATGGAGTGTATGTATTATAAGGCTGCACTCCCAGGCCAAACAGGATAGAAACTGTCTAGTATCCTGGGAGCCCTATATACGGAATTTATTACCATCCCCTGGTTTCTGTCACATATCCTCCCCCCCAGCTCAGACCTCGAGGGATGAGCGACCATGGATATTAGGGAGTGCATCCTTGACAACCCATCAGCATTGCCATGTTTGTGCCCTGACCTGTGTTCCACAGAAAATTTAAAGGGTTGTAGGCTTAGGAACCACCTGGTCACTCTAGCATTCTTTTCCCTGTTTTGACACATCCAGGTAAGGGGTGCATGATCTGTGACCAACCGGAATTTTCTCCCCAACAGGTAGTATTTGAGCGTCTCTACAGCCCACTTTATTGCGAGACACTCTTTCTCTACTATGGAGTAATTTTTCTCCTGGGGATTTAGTTTCCTACTTAAATAAAGGATGGGGTGCTCCTCACCTTGAGACTCCTGGGAAAGTACCGCCCCCAGCCCTACCTCAGATGCGTCGGTTTGGACTACGAACTCTTTGGAGAAGTCAGGTGTGACCAACACTGGTTGGGCACAGAGAGCTTCTTTCAGGCTTCTAAAGGCCTGTTCGGTTTCGGGGGACCACTTTACCATTAGCGGTCCTCTTGCTTTTGTGAGGTCAGTTAGTGGGGTTGCCTTAGTTGCAAAATTGGGAATAAACCTTCTATAGTACCCAATTAACCCCAAAAAGGTCCTTACTTGTTTTTTTGTAACTGGCCTTGGCCAATTTTGTATCGCCTCCACTTTGAGTGTTTGGGGTTTGAGTAAACCTCTGCCAATAGAATATCCCAGATACTTGGCCTCCTCCAGACCAATAGTGCATTTAGCGGGGTTAGCAGTTAGTCCAGCAGACCGGACTGCGTCAAGCACAGCTTGGACCTTTGGAAGGTGGGATTGCCAATCTTCACTATGGATTACCACATCATCCAGGTAGGCGGCAGCATACCGAGCATGTGGTTTTAAAATTTTATCCATCATTCTTTGGAATGTGGCGGGAGCTCCATGTAAGCCAAAAGGCAACACCTTATACTGAAAGAGGCCGTCTGGGGTTGAGAAGGCTGTCTTTTCTTTTGCCCTTTCTGTGAGGGGAACCTGCCAGTACCCTTTTGTTAGGTCTAGGGTTGTGAGATATCCGGCTTTGCCCAGTCTCTCTACAAGTTCATCTACCCTGGGCATAGGATAAGTATCAAATTTTGACACCGCGTTTAGTTTCCGGTAGTCATTACAAAACCTTGTTGTACCATCTGGCTTTGGGACTAAGACTATAGGGCTGTTCCACCCACTTTGGGATTCCTCAATTACACCTAGTTTTAGCATTTTTTTAACCTCTAAACTTATAGCCTTTCTTTTGGCCTCTGGGATTCGGTACGGTTTAAGGTTAACTCGGACCCCCGGTTCAGAGACTAGGTCATGTTCAATTACGCTAGTTCTACCTGGCTGTGTAGAGAAGATTTCTTTGTTTCTTTTCACTAAATTCTGAACCTCTCGTTTCTGATGAACAGACAGGGTTTCAGCTATGCTAACCTCTGGGTCAGTTTCTTGATTCTCTGACGGACCTGGGGGTACTAGGGTTAACAAGACTTCTCTATCTTTCCAGGGCTTGAGTAGGTTTATATGGTAAATTTGCTCAGGTTTCCTCCTACCTGGCTGTCTTACCTTATAATTTACTTCTCCCACTCTTTCCAAGACCTCATATGGCCCATGCCATTTAGCAAGGAATTTACTCTCCACGGTGGGAACCAGAACTAGTACCCTATCACCTGGAGAAAAAATTCTGACCCTAGCACCCTTATTATATGTATTCCTCTGTGCTTCTTGAGCTTTCTCCATGTGTTCCCTCACTATGGGTAGGACTGCAGCAATGCGGTCCTGCATCTGGGCAACATGCTCTATTACACTTCTGTAAGGGGTAACCTCGTGTTCCCAAGTCTCTTTGGCTATATCCAGTAAGCCCCTTGGGTGTCGGCCATACAATAGTTCAAACGGGGAGAAGCCTGTGGATGATTGGGGAACTTCCCTAATGGCAAATAACAGGTACGGTAACAAACAATCCCAGTTTTTCCCATCTTTATCAACCGCCCGCCGTAACATGCTCTTTAAGGTTTTATTGAACCTTTCCACTAAACCATCTGTTTGTGGATGATAGACTGAGGTTCTGAGATGCTTGATTTTTAGGAGTTTACATAGCTCTTTCGTTACTTGGGACATAAATGGTGTTCCCTGGTCAGATAGAATCTCTTTAGGAATCCCGACCCGGGAAAACAGAACTACTAACTCTTTTGCTATGTTTTTAGCTGAGGTGCTACGTAGGGGAACTGCCTCCGGATATCGGGTGGCATAATCTAATATTACCAATATATGCTGATGTCCCCTAGCAGACTTTATTAGGGGTCCTACTAGATCCATAGCAATCCGGTCAAATGGTACCTCTATTATGGGAAGGGGTACCAATGGGCTGCGGTACGCCTTGAACGGGGCGGTGATCTGACATTCTGGGCATGAGGAACAATAATTCGTAATTTCTGCCAGAACCCCAGGCCAATAGAAGCTTCGGAGAACCTTTTCTTTTGTCTTTTCCACCCCTAGGTGTCCCCCCAATGGATGACTATGTGCGAGGTGTAATACTACGTTACGGAATGTCCGTGGTACCAACAATTGTTTAGTTGTAACTGATTTTCTTTTATCAACCCGATATACTAGGTCGTTCTCTACCTCGAAGTAGGGGTAAGCAAGTGACCTATCTGGTTGGCCAGGAGTACTATTCTGGTCCCGTATATTTCCCCTTGCTACCGCTAATGTGGGGTCCTCCCACTGGGCCTTCTTAAAACTCCCAGGACTGACCTTTAGGTCAGCGAGGGTCTTATCCGGTTCTGGGGTGGTAAGTGTCTGCTCAACATCTTGATTTGGGGTATTCCCTACCAAAGTAGTGATGGGGAAGGGAATTTTACAGCACTCCTCCTTTTCCCCCTTCTTATTTGGGCCCTCGTCAACCTCCATTTCTGAAAAAGGGAAAGGATTTGCTTCTTCTAATACTTCGTTATGGTCCGCTATTGAACTCTGGGCGCTATTCTGAGCGGGGGACCACATTTTTAGAAAATGGGGAAAGTCGGTCCCTATTAACACATCATGTGCCAGTTTGGGTACAATACCCACCTTGAAATCTAAAGAACCAAACTCTGTTTCAAAAAAAACATCAACAGTGGAATATTCATGATTATCCCCATGTATACAACAAATTGCCACTCTTTGTGAATTGTTTCCCTGTTTCTTCTTAATGGGCAAGAGGTATTCGGACACTAGTGTGACCATGCTCCCAGAGTCAAGAAGTGCCCGAACCCTCTTACCATTAACCTTTACAAATGCCCACAGATGGTTATTCAAGGGGTCCTCTGGGCTAGGGCCCATACATTGGGACAACAGCGAATAAGGTTCCACGCTGTTGCATTGCATGGGCTCATCATTTAGTGGGCAGATTTTTGCTGTGTGGCCCCTCTCATGACAATTTACACATTTAGGTACATAGTCTGTGTCCCACTTAGAGCCTTTTCCCGGCTCCCCATGTTGGCTATTGCCCTTAGTGTGCGAACCACTGTTGCTGGTGCTGCGTGAAGGTGGTCGCCGCTCTTCAGCGCCCCTTAACCCCGGTACCCTTTTACCGTCTCTGGAAGAGTCCTGGAACCTCGGGTAGTGGGGTTGCTCCACGACTGTGGGTTGCGGGTGCTCTTCTGCTGCATTGTACCTTTCTACGAGGGCCACAAGCTCATCCGCATTGTGGGGGTCACTCCGACTGACCCAACGGCGTAAGGCAGAGGGAAGTTTCCTCAAGAACTGGTCCATGACCAACCGTTCCACGATGTGGCTGGCTGAGTTGATCTCGGGTTGTAGCCACTTCCGGGCGAGGTGGATGAGGTCATACATCTGGCTTCGGGTGGCTTTATCCATCGTGAAGGACCATGCGTGAAACCTTTGGGCGCGAACAGCCGTGGTTACGCCGAGGCGGGCGAGGATCTCGAACTTCAATTTTGCATAGACGTTAGCTTCGGCTGGCTCTAGATCAAAGTAAGCCTTCTGGGGTTCGCCGCTTAGGAAGGGTGCGATTAGACCAGCCCACTCAGCTTCTGGCCATCCCTCTCTCTGTGCCGTGCGTTCAAATGTGAGAAGATAGGCTTCCACATCATCCGAGGGTCCCATCTTCTGAAGGTAGTGGCTTGCCCTGGTCATTTTCGGAACTGGGGCTGCCGCTGCCAGTGGAAGGTTACTGATAGTCCCCCTCAGGATCTCGAGTTCCTGCTGTAAGCCCTGAGCGAACCGCTGTTGCTCCTCTCTCAGCAAGCGGTTTGTCTCTTGCTGGTTTGCATTCGCGTTTTGCAGGGCTTCATTCGTCTGTTGCTGGTTTGCATTCGCCTGTTGCTTGTTGGCATTCGCCTGTTGCTGGTTGGCATTAATCTCTTGCTTGGCTATTAGCAGCTGTTGCTGGGCTGCATTCGTCTGCTGCTGGTTTGCATTAGTTTCTTGCTGGGCTATTAACAGCTGTTGCTGGGTTTCATTCGCGTCTTTCTGGGCAGCGACATTGCGTACCAGCGCACCCACCACGTCTTCCATCTTGTTTGCAGAGGATGAAAAAAACTTTTTTTTTTTTTTTCTTTTCAAAGTTCTTCAACCCGCAGACCCCCTAGTGCTCTGCCCGCATTCTCCACCATATGTGACAAACGGCTTACTCCGGGGCTCCGTCGTTTGTCCGGGACTGTTTAGAACACGGTCTTTTAGGGTAGGTTAAATGATGAGGCGTCACGTACTGTTCCTTTAAACAGGCTATGCCTGGTTTATTCAGTCCCAGGCACTGAGACTGCCACAGTGCATACAACAGAAAACAGATCAAAACAAAAGCTGCTCACCTGAGCGATAACTTAACTTAGATATCCCTGACTCAGGGTTGGAAGTGGCTTTTCCACTTCCAACATCACAACACGGTACTTTTGCAGTCTTACACAAATGAACAGAAAGATTGAACCTGTTTGGGGAAGAGGCTTCTCCCCTCTGTAGTTCAGCAGCCTTCCAGCCTCCTGGCTCTTGTGGGGAGACCAGAGCAAACAGGAAATCAGTCTTTCATACCTGATTCCTAATTAGCATGACAGGTGACAGAAATCAGGCAGCAGACAAATTCTGGTCTGGATCTCTCATCCCTCAGTTCCAGCGCTTGCCAAACTGTGGGATGGAGTGTATGTATTATAAGGCTGCACTCCCAGGCCAAACAGGATAGAAACTGTCTAGTATCCTGGGAGCCCTATATACGGAATTTATTACCATCCCCTGGTTTCTGTCACAATATATATATATATATATATATGTATGTAGCCATGTGTTAAAAATGGTATACAGTTCTCTCTCATGCTGAGAGATATATATATATCACACACACACTAACACACACTATATATATATCACACACACTAACACACACTATATATATATCACACACACACACTAACACACACTATATACATATATATATATAACACACACACTAACACACACTATATATATAACACACACACACACACACACACTATATATATATAACACACACACACACACACTATATATATAACACACACACACACACACACACACACACACACACACACACACACACACACACACACACACACACACACACACACACACACACACACACACACTATATATATATATATCACACACACACTGTATATATATATCACACACACACACACACACACACTATATATACAGCTTAACCCCGTTATAGCGCGGTCCACGGGGGCCACCCGCGACCACCGCATTATAAATGGGGTCGCGGAAAAAAAATGGCCGCCGAAAAAAAAAAACAGCACACAGCACTTACCCTGCTTCTGGCAGCTCTTCTCCCTGTCTCTGCTTCCTGCTTCTGCTTCCGTCTTGCGAGAGCAAGCTCCCTTAAAGAGACAGTGTGTCTCTGTGTGTGTGTGTGTGTATTTGACTGTGTGAGACTGTGTGTGTGTGTGTCAGTGTGTGTGTGAAGTGTGCTGTGTGTGTGCAGTGTGCTGTGAGTGTGTGCAGTGAGCAGTGAGTGTGTGCAGTGTGCTGTGAATGTATGCAGTGTGCTGTGAGTTCATGCAGTGTGCTGTGCAGTGCTGTGTGTGTGCAGTGTGCTGTGTGTGTGTGCAGTGTGCTGTGAGTGTGTGCAGTGTGCTGTGAGTGTATGCAGTGTGCTGTGAGTGTATGCAGTGGGCTGGGAGTGTATGCAGTGTGAGTGCAAAAAAAAAAACTTAAAAAAAAAAAAAAATAAAAAAAAAAAAAAATTAAATTCGGGGTCCACGCTCAAATACGCGTTATAAGCGGATCCGCGTTATAGCGGATATATACACACTATATATATCACACACACACTATATATATCACACACCAACACACGCTATATATATATATAGCACTCCCTTGAGAAATGTCCTGTTTCAGGCCCGAAACGTCGGTTGTATGTGCCTTTTTTTTCAATACATTTATATTTGATATCAATCTGAGTGCTGTCTCGGTTCTTGCTGCGTGATCTTGGACTCCTGGTCTGCCTGGTAAGGAATCTACATTTTATATATATATATATATATATATATATATATATATATATATATATATATATATATATATATTTAAATTTAAACACACACACACACCACCTTGCTACCACCACTGCTCCGTGACACAACCCGTTCCCCCCCCCTGCATCTCCCGCACGGGCAGGGAGGCAGCCACATTGATCGGGGCAGAAGGGGGACACATCACCTGCTCCCCCCCCCCCCGGGCGCAGCCCAACCCCCTCCATCTCCCGCACGGGCAGGGAGGCAGCCACAGGGATCGGGGCAGAAGGGGGACACATCACCCGCTCCCCCCTTCCCCCCCCCCCCCGGGGGCAGCGCAACCCTCCTCCATCTCCCGTGCAGGCAGGGAGGCAGCCATGGTGATCGGGGCAGAAGGGGGACACATCACCCGCTCCCCCTTTCTCCCCCCCCCAGGGGCAGCGCAACCCCCCTCCATCTCCCGTGCATGCAGGGAGGCAGCCACAAGGATCGGGGCAAAAGGGGGGCACCACACAGTGGCAGATCTGGAGCGAGCACACGTCACTGGGAGACTCATGAATATTCATGAGCTTCCACTGACTGACAGAAGTAGATGAAAAACATATCCCATATCTAAAGATGTCGCCAAATTTCGCCGATCAATACACGGAGAACGAATTGACCGGCGGCTATACAGTTCTTTAGGTAATTAGAGATTGCCCACATGAAACTATTGCAGTAAAAAAAAAAACTGAACTGCAGCTTTAAATCAACACAGCAGATTAAAACTTTGGAGAGACAAAAACCTAGAGAACGCTAAGAGTTATTAATTTAACAGAGGATTATGATGATTAAGATTATGATAATTAAAACAGGTTAACCTTTTAACAAAAGTTACATAGAACAGGTAGATTGTCATTGCAATTAAGAGGGGTAGGAAGGGGGGGGCAATGGGGGAGAATGTAATCCAAATTTGAACTGATTTAAATAATATGTTAAAGCTGTAAAATCAGACTGTTATGTTATTTAAAGTTGATTTAAACTTATAAAGGAAAAAGAAAATCAAAATGATGCTGTTAATGATATAAAGGGAATGTGTACATACAGTACAAAAAGGCATGTAAGGTGACCTAAAAAATTATCAGTGGCACATAGTTCATCCAGATGGATCCATACATATAAGAAAAGGCTATATAGAATACAGAAAAGGCAGTGTCTGCTTCCACAGAGAGCAGGAACTCACAGCAAACGGATGTCTCGCTGAAAAAAATCACGCACCTTAAAGGGTCACAGAGACAGAAAAAAAGGCAACATGCAGTAGTGTAATCTGGTTACAATTTTTTTTTTAAATACATAAAAGAAGAATAGGAATGTTTAGGGCAAGGAAATATCAGGTATGAAAATATCAGACAAACTCTAAACCCCATGGGTACTGTTAAATGACAATTTAAAATAATAAAAATATTAAAAAATCTTAGCATCTTGGCAATTATATAGTACACTACTGTAAATTCCGATAAATACTGTAATTCTTGTAATCGAAAAAATGCCAACTTAATAAATATCATTATATTAATATGAACATCCTATAGAATACACCAAACCTGACATTCTAATTTACAGAAAGATCAAACAAGAAAAGGGTTATGATCGATATCGACATTGAGTCCGTGGGGGTTAAGTCCCCAATTTATAGATCCCATAGGATAGATCTTTTGTTCTATTACCCCCACCCAGTTTTTTGGAACAAAGTCAACCCCTCTATATAAAGGGCCCTTAGGGTTAGACATATGAATTCTCTTAAAGTGTAAAGAAACATTATGAACTGAGGTGATCTGCGAGAGATTTATATTGAACTGTAAGCAATGTAAACATTACCTTAATCATTAATGTTGTATGAAAAGAGATGGAAATGTGATTCTTTAAATGTGAAGAATAGCTGGAAAATGCATATTGTACAATAATGACAAACAGTATGTGAATTTATTCAATAAAAACATACTTGGGGAAATACAAAAAGAACAAACGATGTGTGCATATAAATCTTCACAAACACTTCCATGAGTATACATAATTCTTGAAAATGTGTATAATGTTTCAGTATATAACTAAATATTGAAAAATAGGAATAGCATACTGATATACAGTATGTATGTATATATTTATGCACATAGCGCCAAAAATAAACGCCAGACTTTACAAAAGAGACAATACCATACAGGGAATTATAACACAATAAGTGCAAATATAAAATTAGACAATAGGAAAGGAAATTCCAGCCTCGCAGAACTTACGCTATAGGGCCGGTTCTATACTGCGTGCGCTATGCTGTGCACGCGCGGAAGTTTTAGTTGGCTGCGGTTAGTCAGCCATTCTATAATGGTGCCGCGCGTGCGCACGGCAGGGAGAGTGGAACCGGCCGACAGGGGGGAAGATGAGAAAAAGAAAGAATTTGCGCCGCTAACGCCGCTGAAATGTATTTAAACATGTGTGTATACAGTATGTGTGTGTATGTGTATATATGTGCGTATGTATGTACAATATGTGTGTGTGTGTGTGTATGTATATATGTACAATGTTATTAAAAACAATATTAAAGGATTTATTTATTTGAAAACGCACACACATACACACACACAAACACACATATACATACATACATACACACACACACAGTCCTCACTCGTGCACAGTATACACACAAAACGTGTGCTGAACGTGCACGCGCCTTCACACAGGCACGTGCGCGCGCACGGCTGCACACAGTATATAACAGCCCCATGGGGTATGTAAGGAGACATTTAGAGACAGCAGGTGAAGGAATAAGTGTAGTAGATGGCAGTACTTGATCAGGACGGTTGGTAAGGGGAACTGTGGGTGTGGAGCAGTAACCAGGAGGGTGGAGGAAGCAGTGACAAGTTTTAGCCAGACCATGAATGTCAAAAGAGAAGTAGAGGGAAGAGCTAAATATTAAACTTAGACAAAGTGCTTTGGTGGAAGGATACATGGTGGTTCTGTTTATTGTGATGGAAAAAGGAGATACTGGGCTAGGTTTAGGAGGAAATATGAGGAGCTTAGTTATAGACATATTATGTTTGAGGCGACAGAGTGCCATACACCAGGATATAGCCAGGAGTCAATCAGAGATTTGGGACTGGATTGTAGGTGTGAGGTTAGGGGTGGATATGAGGTGAGGAAGAAATCTTTAGGCTTCATCAGCCCTGGTTATCAATCACTAACAAGGTCTGCCATACTGCACCTTATCAGGATCATAAAAAAGAAAACATATACATAGTGCAAAATTGCTACTGGTGATAAATTGTGCTCAGAATTATTATACATTGCCCACTCACGTGGTATCTGAAAAAATCAGGTGTTTTCAGTGTTACATCGAGTCTTGGACTTCTCTTTTAGGACATTTGTATGAGTGTGAGCTCCCAATGTTTCTGTGGAGAAAAGAGATGTAGATATAGTGTAGTGCACATGAAGCAAAAAGAGAGTGAATAAGGCGCTCCTAACGTGAAGTAGTGAATAATAAAGTGCTTAGGTGCAAATAAAGTGCTCTATAAAAAATATAAGTGAAAAAAGTGATGTAAAAAATGCAGCTTCAGAACCCTTTTGAGGACGGTCAGATGTCTTCCTCTACAAAGTACAGTACAGGGTGCTGGAGTTTGGGGAGCACAGATGCTCACCAAATATAAAACATAAAAAACCCATAAAAACACAAAAGGTGCAGATAGTTTAAATAATGGGGGTATAGTTGCTAGAAGTGGTCTTTAAAGTGTACACTCACATTTCATAATAAGAAATAAAGCAATTCCAAAACTCTGTTTGGTACCTATGTGTAGATAGTATCAAATCCTATGATGGTGGCCTGGTCAAACGATCATCGGTTTCGTGGAGTTCTCAGAAGAAAAGGTGGAAAATACCATAGTGCGATCTGTGTATTCATGAATTTATAACATAAAATATTAGAATCACACTTACATACAAGCGTGACAAATCGGCATGTAGGACTAAAGTTGTGATAGCATCTCTGATCACTGCTGCTCGGTACTTTCCTCAAGGTGCTTGCTCAGTGATTCGGTGTCTCGGTCACGTCACTTACGGCAGTTGGAACACAGTGGATTTCAAGGATGGTGGGCACTGGAAATGGCAGCAATGGCGACTCAACGCGTTTTGCACGTGTTCGGCTTCGTCAAGAGTCATACTTTGTGCGTCTGATGACCATTCCTAAATAGCCCCTTCTTTTTTTCCTATTGGTCACAATGTTCGTTTGCCAATGAGTATATGTGATTTACAAAGACTCTTTGACAAAGGGCAGGGAGCCCGAAACGCGTCAGAGTACCTCTCACAGCACCACGTGAACATTGTTTTTTTGTCAAGATCCTGAATAAAGAAGCTATTTTTAATCAAATGTGATCCAGCCACCGTTGTATTCTTTTCTCTACATCCCACAAGCAGTACACTGTTTGCACCTTCCTCCTATGTATACAGCGTTCTAACCCACATGGCTACACATACTTTATCAAGCCTGCAGCCACCTCAAGGTAGACCCTATCAGCAGGTTCGACACTACCAATTTTATACTGTGTCCTTTGTATTTCCTGCACTGCATGGAAAAAGATTAAACAAAATAATGATAGTCAATGGCATGGGACAGGTGATATGTGTGCGGTGCCTAAGGGGTTACAATTTAGGAGACTGTGTGCAGTGCATGTAAAACTAGTTAAAATCCAAAAGTGCCCTAATAAATATAGTGAAACAAATCTAAAAAAATTTTAGTGTAAGAAAAAGTATAGACTTCCCACGGTTATTGCTACAGCAAAGGTCATTATCACCTTCATGACTGACCATATGTTTTTCTGCACATTTTTCAGCAATTGACATGCCAGGGAATGGGGTTTATGTCTACCTGCTGTAAATTACTTTTCTGTCCTGCCACCGTATATCTATGAGAAAGTGTTCTTGTATTATACTTATCATTATTGCATTATAGCCAGTGTACAATATCTGAGTACATTTTCTTCAATTTAAGAACATGTGGGAACATGATCATTATTGTATGGCCGAATATATGATGCTTATCTACAGTACAAATATGTGCAGGTGACCTGGGCACTTTACTGTCTTTATTACAGTATAGTATAGTACAACCTTACAGTCCCGACTTTTCTAAACAACGTGTTTATAGCTGTTGAAACGCATCTCCTTGTGTTTCTGGCAATTGTTCTCACTTTTTAAAATAATTTTTCCTTTTATTCTTTTTGTTTTGATATTTTGTAATTCCTGGAGTCCCCCTGTGGTCTTCTATTACTCATATTGACATTTTGATACATTGTCGTTACAGTCAGCACCCTTGGATATGTAATTAGGTGATGCATACTCATTTGCGTGCTAATTAGAAATCCTGGTATTAAATTTAGCTGCGATAAAATGAGTTATCGGGACATTATTTAAGCATTACATTTGTAAAAATAACGTTTTTTTTTTTTTTTTTATACCATTGACGCACATTATTGGCCAGTAATGCCCTGTTCATTGGAGATTATTACTTAATTATTGACTAAACTATTCAAAATTCTGGACATTATTGAAATCCCTGCTCCCTGATTGGTTAAAATTTCGGGCATTATGCATTTGGTAATGGCTTTTTTATTTCCAGCCAATCAGCTTGTTAGAGCAGCCCTCAGGCAGGGGAGATGATTGGACTGGAGGCTGCAGCCAGACAATGACTCCTCCCCCTCCCTCCCTACACAGAGCTCTGACAGGACATAGTGAGGAGGGAAAGTTTGTGTATGTGTGTAGCTGCAGTTTGTGTATGTGTGTGTGTGTACTGTAGCCACAGAGTTTGTGTATGTGTGTGTGTGTACTGTAGCTGCAAAGGTTGTGTATGTGTGTGTGTGTTGGATTTATAGTGCCTATTCTAGAGCCTGGGCAGTTGTTCTAATTCTCTAGTAATCTAGATATAATTATAGGCACTTTTTTTGATCACATGTTAGTTTTTTGCCTAGTGACAGAATAGTGACGTAGTGTGATGTGGTATACTCACAACTACATGTAGGTCAGAGTGGATTTATTATTTGAATGGTTCTATTCTATGGTGCAGTAATTACCTTACTATACACACATTGCTGTTGATTTTATTCCATTTGAGGGAGGAGTGTGTGGCTGGATTGGAGGGAAGTACCATAGGTCCTTTGGGTCTGTGAGAATAGGCTTGAAGAAGGGGCCCTCTGCCCTGAAACATTGCCCCCCTCAGCTCACCACACATTTCTTTCCCCCTTTTCCCTTTCCCTACGCTTCCTGCATCACTCCCCTCCCTTCCCCCACCTCCTCACTCCCCCATAACCTTCTAGATTATATATTTTTATCTCCCCTACCTGACCACGGAGCTGTATGTACCACATGTCTTGGTTCATAATACAAATACAAAAGACAGTACAACATCTGTGTCCTGCTGAGGTTTCGTATCTTGACAAGGTGGCAGGTTGATATGTTTTGGCCAAAGTATTTAACAAAATGACCCATATTTATGAGAAGAATAAATAAGAAAAAGCAGATAGTAAAGTAATTTGTGGTGCTGGATGTAGTATTGGAGCTTTTCTGTCAGTTGTATATAGAGAGAAGATGAATATTCCCAGTGCACACTAACAGACAGGTCAACAGGAGAAGAGGAAGAGCTAGCTATTTGAGATGCAGAAGGAGCAGTTAGGAAGATAAGACTAGAACCGAGAGAGAGCTTTGATGTGGCTGCCAAGAAAGTGAGGCATTTGCCAGAGTAGGGGGTGGTCAAGTGTGTCAAATGCAACAGAGAGGTCAAGCAAATTTAGGAAAGAGTTGCACCTGTTAATGTTCCAAATTGACAAAAGGGGTTCATTTGATAATAAGTAGTTTATGTGCATAGTATGATCATACTCATTCAAAAGTCTACAAGACTCTCTCTGCCAGGGAGTGTCCAGGCAGCAACCTTTATACATTTAATTTCCTTTGTTCAAAATGTGTTACTAGGCAGATTATACTAACCACTCCTTAATTCTTAAACCAATCATTTTACAGCTCATTAAACTTGGTTTGAACTGGCCTCAAACAGCCATGAATAGGTTCCTTGGTACTCACTATCACAAGAATGTGGGCGTTACTTTAGTCACAGTCGTAAATCTACTTAGCAGCGAAATCACACCACACCACATACACCACACATTCTTTCACACAAAATGGATACTGAAAACAACAGTTTTTACAAAATGGAAACTAAACATCACTTTCAATCCTTCTCCAGAGACCCCCCAGTCCATTTCAATAATTTATCAACAGTATCTTCATTTCAGCAATATTATTTCGTCACACCTTTGAGATTTAATAGTGTGTAGATCATTAGCTAGAGATATTGCCAGACTTACCTTCACCAGAGCTGTGGCGAAAAAAGCAAGATGCTGTGGCTCCGGAGGAAGGTAAAAGCCGTTGCTGCCTGCAATTGATGCTTTCCCCAGCAGCGTTATTACTGCTGCCATGGAAAGTAACAGTGGTTACATCTGTGCTTTGGTGAGGCCAGATTCAGTGGAATGAGCATGTTAAAAACAAGATTGCAGTGAGTCTAAAAATATGTTGATAAAAATGAGAACGCATGAATAATCAAGATATTCACACGCAGTTCGGGTGCATAAAGCAGGTTAATCTCAACATGCCAGAAAATAGTTACCTGTGTTCTATTTTGCAGAGGAAACTGCTGTTACTTATGTAACGGGTATTCCCCCACCCAATAGCATACTGTATAGAGTGTATGTGATGGGGAACCTATATGTTACCAGGTGTGGTGCAGTATACCTGTCAGGCTCACAGGAGGTCTGAGCCTCTGCTAGTGAGAGCCTGGGGTGAATCCTCTGGAACGATCTTCTAATTACAGCGCCTCTACCTGTGCAGGATTCTAGGAGTGTAGAATGTCCCCAACATAGGATCCACATACACCAAGTTATATATAACACAGGTTTACTATATGGGCAAATAACACAATAACATCACATCAGATCATACTGTATAGCAACACAGGAAAAGGTGGAATCCATACGTCAGAACATCCCATCTGTTGCCTCCTCCCATCCCACACTGCTTCCCAACTCTCCTCCTGCCTTTCTTGACTCTTTTTCCGCTATCTCAGAGGAGGATGTGTCACTGCTGATCTCCTCTTCTCCCTCTACCACTTGCCCTCTTGATCCCATTCCCTCCCATCTCCTAAAACCTCTTGCTCCTTCTATGCTCACACAGATCTTTAACTCTTCCCTCTACTCTGGTACCTTTCCATCCTCCTTCAAGCATGCAACCGTTATACCATTACTCAAAAACAGCAAACTTGACCCCACCTGTCCTAACTATCGACCTGTCTCCCTCCTGCTTTTTGCCTCCAAACTCCTTGAACGTCTTGTATTCTCTCGATTGCTACACTTTCTCAACACCTATTCTCTTCTAGACCCTCTACAATCTGGCTTCAGCACTGCTCACTCTACTGAAACAGCCCTCACTAAAATAACTGACGACCTCCATGCTGCCAAAGACTGACTCTGCTCATATTACTCAACCTCTCTGCAGCATTCGACACCGTGGACCACCCTCTTCTCCTTCACATTCTCCATACTCTTGGTATTCGGAATAAAGCTTTATCCTGGATCTCCTCTTACCTCTCCCATCATACTTTCAGTGTCTCTTGTGCTAACACCTCCTCCTCTATTGATTTCTCTGTGGGGGTACCCCATGGCTCTGTCCTGGGACCTCTTCTCTTTTCTCTTTACACACTCTCTCTAGGTGACCTAATCACATATTTTGGGTTTAAATATCACCTCTATGCTGACGACACACAAATTTACCTTTCAACCCCTGACCTTACACCTGCTATACAGACCAAAGTTTCTGAATGCCTCTCTGGAATATCATCCTGGATGGCCATCCGCCGACTGAAACTTAACATGGCAAAAACAGAGCTCCTTATACTTCCTCCCAAACCTGGCCCTACTAACTCCTTCCACATTGCTATTGGAAATACGATCAATCACCCAGTAGCCCAAGCACGCCGCCTAGGGGTTACACTTGATTCCTCTCTCTCATTCTCCTCTCATATTCAAAACGTTTCTAAAACGTCGCTTTTTCCTCCGCAATATCACAAAGATACGCCCTTTCCTCTGTTTCTCGACTGCTAAAACTCTGACTCAGGCCCTCATTCTCTCACGTCTCGATTACTGCAACCTCCTGCTGTCTGGCCTTCCTGCCTCTCACCTGTCTCCCCTACAATCTATCCTAAACACTGCTGCCAGAATCACTCTACTCTTTCCTAAATCTTTCTCCGCATCTCCCCTCCTGAAATTCCTCTCCTGGCTTCCGATCAAATCCCGTATCTCACACTCAATTCTCCTCCTCACTTTTAAAGCTTTACATTCTTCTGCCCCTCCTTATATCTCAGCCCTAATTTCTCGCTATATACCATCCCAACTCTTGCGTTCTTCTAAAGGATGTCTTCTTTCCACCCCCTTTGTATCTAAAGCTCTCTCCCGCCTTAAACCTTTCTCACTTTCTGCCCCACACCTCTGCAATGCCCTTCCCCTCAATACCCGACTAGCACCCTCTCTATCCACATTTAAGACCCACCTTAAGACACATCTGCTTAAAGAAGCATATGGATAGCACTGGATAATCATGGACACATGATACATAAAGCTTTGCCCCCTGCAGACGTACTTACTAGAATTCCCTCCTACTGTCTCTGTACATTCTCCCTACCTACCAATTAGATTGTAAGCTCCTTGGAGCAGGGACTCCTCTTCCTTAATGTTACTTTTATGTCTGAAGCACTTATTCCCATGATCTGTTATTTCTATTATTTGTTATTTATATGATATGTATTACTACTGTGAAGCGCTATGTACATTTATGGCGCTATATAAATAAAGACATACAATATGTAAGGATGTGTATACATATATATGATGGTTCCACGCTGTCACTGACAAAGGAAGCGCCATACTGTTCTTTTGCCAGTAAGGTCACTGTGTGAATAGTCAGGCTGCGCATGCGCGAGGGAAGCGCGCGAAAGGCAACCAATCTGGAGGGACTTTGGGGGTTGCACTCTGAACTCTGAACTGTGGGAGAGTCAGCTGAGGCTGAGGACCAATAGGGTGATGGAGAGACAGGATGCGTGTGGGCGGTGGGAGACACGAGTGAGAGGTGAAGGAGGAAGGTGGCGGAACCTCGTGTGCGTGAGCGGAGGGTCAGTGACCCTTCCGCTTAGGTGAGAGACATTCCCCAGCCCCGAGGAGCATTACCCCTGTCATCGTAGGGTGCCGCTTTTGTAGGGACGGCCGTAGCAGTTAGGGACGTATCCCTTTAGTGCGGGTTCAGCTGCGGAGTTGCGGACGCCATCTTGGTCTGGAGAACAGACCGCGCAGCATAGCGGAGTGTCGGAGCAAGGCTGGAGCAGCACTAGGAACCCTGTGTGAAGTGGTGTGGTCACCGCAGTGACCGGAAGGTATCGTTAGTCAAGAAGTGCACCTACACCGGTCATCAGGCGCTGATCCCGCCTCCCACTAACTAATTGGGGCCACTAGTGTGCCATCACACTATACCATACAACTAAATAGTTGCAGGACATACTCCTAGGGAGAGTGGCAGAGCCACATGTGTACAGAACATTATTCCTAACAAGGTGTGGCCGAGCCACGGTGTGTGTGTTACGTTATGTTATGTAGAGTATAAGGATCTTATACATGTCATGAATGCTTTGCAAGCTTCCGATAGTTAATCTCAATAGTAAAAGGTTGCCTGTTGCACAATACCGTTGTTATGTTTCTTGCTCAGGGTAGAATCTCTAATACGGGGATCCTGGGTAAGTGGAGGCGCTGCACCATGATAAGTAAGGGTATGACCCCAGGCTCTCCAACAGCGGAGGCTCACAGCTCCTGAAGCCACAGGTATATACAACACCAGTAGTTCCTTTAAAGCAGGGATTCACAAAAAGGGCTACATTTGGAGGCGCTGCTGAGATTCTTAGACCTGGGTTGCCCCCACATATTTTTCTCTATTTGTGCAACCAACCCACATCATGTCGGTGCCCTCGGCGCTCGAGGTGCGCAAGTGGGCCCAGCGGTGCGGGATTCCCTTGAATCGTGTTTTCGCGCTGGGCCATGTTCCTGCCACGATCTCGTTAGGTACAGTGACCGAGCAGGTCTGCAAGCTCCCGCTCCTGGACAATGCCCAAGTACAAGACCATTTCTATGACCGCGACCAGGCCTGGCGCCGGGTCTTGTATGCCACTGAACAAGATATATGCCCCGAGGCCTTGCCCCGTATACTGCTGTTGCCCGAGGCCCCGGGGGTGCGCTGCCTCATAGTCCAGGCGGACACCCCTGCGCCCCTGGCCACTTCCACCCCACAGAGAGAGTATACAACCGCAGTAGGTGCCGCGACTGGGGGCCCAGACCATTCCCCTGACCGTGGTCTGCAACCGCGCTGGCCAGCAGCCCTGAACCTAGGCTCCTCGGCCACCCCGCCAGGCCTGCGGTCTGGCCTCAACCGACTTAGCCTATCAAGACTGGACACTTACCCCGCAGTCGGGGATAGCTTACCGGGAGACACCTCTATCCCCGCGATAGCAGCCGCTCTCCACAACACAACCCAGTCGCTCCAGTATAGGAAGTTAAAGGCCTTCTCCGGTGAGAAACCCACGCCCCAAGGGGAAGTAGGAATAGAGGACTGGTTGGATCACACCGAACAGGTGCTGCCTGAATGGGCCTGCACGGACGCGGTCCGAAGACAACGCATCGTTGAGTGCTTACGGCCCCCCGCGTCCCACATGGTGCACTACTACCGAGATGACAATCCGGAGGCTGATGCAGCAGATCTCATCTACTGCCTGACAAAGGCGTATGGGGCTCTGGTGGATACTTATGCGTTGATGGCCAAATTCCACGCGTTAGCCCAGAAGGAAGGGGAAATGGTATCCGACTTCCTCAGGCGACTACACCTGGACTTATGGAATCTGGTGAGGAAGGGCGTGTTGCCAAGGATAGAAGCCAATGGACTGCGCACCACTCAGCTGTTGAGGGGGCTCCTACCCCTACACCCCGTGTCGGTACGGGTCAGTAGCTGTCTAACTCCCGGGCAAGCCTTATCGTTTCACGACCTAATGGATCGGGTCCAAGCGCACGAGACGGTGTTGTTAGGACGTGACCTGGCTCCTGGGAAAAAGCCCCCGCCCGGAAGTAAGGAAGTCAAGAAAGTGGAACCCAAGGCCGACGGGCCCGAACCTGGGGACCCCGATCCCGACCACGAGGACGCCAGCGCACCAGTGACGCCCCGGCCTCGTCTCCCGACCGGGCGAAGTTCACCAACCGGGAGAAGCGAGAATTACCTCAGCCAAATTCAGTGCTACGCGTGTGGGAAGATGGGACATCTGCGTGCCCGTTGCCCCACCTTACGGAAAACGGCATCCCGGCCCGCGCAGTCAATGCCGTGCAAGACTCTGGAGGATGGAGAGGCGTCGCCGCCATCCCCAAGCAGCCAAATCGGCCCCGCCGCCATTATTCGGGTAGTTATCGAAGGCATCTACGCCGCCGCATTGCTGGATACGGGATCTCAGATGACCATCGTATACCGGCCCTTCTATGATCAACACCTCCATCGATTACCGTTACTCTCTGCGGATGCCTTGCGACTGAGGGGATTGAGTCATGAGGATTACCCCATAGACGGCGTAGTAAAGGTGCAGTTAGACATCCCACAACTGAACACTGGTAAACATCATCCCATGGAAGTGGAGGCCTTAGTGTGCCCTGAACCTCAGGATCACCCCAGCGCTCCGATCAACTTGGGTACTAACGCTGACATTGTGCGCGCGGTGTTCCGCATGTATTTGCAAGAGGCGGGAGAAGCCCCGCTGCTGGCCCTGGCCGCCTGCCCTGCCCTCCAAGAGGTCTGCGGGAAAATCGCGACTGAAGAAGAGCATGGGATGCTCTATAGTCAAGAGTGGGGACTGACTCAAATTCCCCCGGGGGAAGGAAGAATGATGGTCGCCGCATGTCACTACCCGGGCCGACGCCCGGAGATCAGCTCTTCTCCCTAGAAAGTGTGGCCCAGGATGAGCACCGGCTGGGCTACGAAGTGTTGGCCTCCGTCAAGAAGTGGCCTGGAAAAATCCCTGAGCGCACCTGGGTATACGTGCAGAATATCTCCCCATATCCCATGAGCATTGATCGGCGCCAGCCACTAGGCAGAATATACCCCGTGACCCCCGAAGAGAAGAGCGTAACGGGGCGACCCCATAACTATGGTCATACCTCCAGATCCCGGCTAGAATTCGACTTTGGGGATTCTCCGCTCCCCGAGGAGTGGAGGGAAAGGCTGCGGATCGAGTTACAAAAGCGCCAACAGGTGTTCTCCACCAGTGACATGGATGTGGGGTGCAGCCGCAGTGCCCGCCACACCATCCGAATGAGTGATGCTACTCCCTTCCGGGAACGCTCTCGACGACTCGCCCCACGGGACGTAGACGAAGTGAGAAGGTTACTCGCCGAAATGGAGAGGGCTGGGATCGTGCAAGTGTCCCGGAGTCCTTACGCATCGCCCATCGTGGTAGTCCGCAAAAAGAACGAGACCGTACGCCTATGCGTGGACTACAGAACCCTAAATACCCGCACTATTCCCGATCAATACACGCTGCCCCGAATCGAAGATTTACTGAACGCTCTGACGGGTAGTACTTGGTTCAGCGTACTCGACCTCAGGTCAGGGTATTACCAGGTACCCATGGGCCAGGAGGACCAACAAAAGACGGCCTTCATCTGCCCATTAGGGTTTTATCAGTTCACCCGCATGCCGCAAGGGATCTGCGGGGCACCCGCCACGTTCCAGCGATTAATGGAGAAGACTCTCGGAGACCTGAACCCGCAAGAATGCTTGGTGTACCTGGATGACATTATAGTGTTCGGGCGGACTCTAGAAGAACACTCCGAGAGACTAATGAAGGTACTGGATAGACTTCAGGGGGAGGGCCTCAAACTGTCTCTGGACAAATGTAAATTCTGTCGGTCCTCCGTGACGTATGTGGGCCACATCGTATCGGCCGAAGGGGTGTCCACCGATCCCGGGAAGATAGAAGCGGTGGTGAACTGGCCTAGGGCTCAGAATATTCAGGAGCTGCGGTCGTTTTTGGGATTTTGTGGCTATTACCGGCGGTTCGTGGAAGGCTACTCTAGCAAAGCAAAGCTGCTGAACGATCATCTAAAGGTGTACCCAGGAGAAACCGAGAGGAAGGGAGTCACGGCACAGACGCCCTTTGGGGAGAAATGGACCCCAGAATGTGAACAGGCCTTCCTGAACTTAAAGACTAGCCTCACTCAGGCTCCGGTCTTGGCCTATGCGGATCCAGAACGGGAATATGTCCTACATGACGATGCTAGCCTTAGCGGGCTGGGAGCGGTATTGCATCAGAAGTATGAGACCGGGTTACGTCCGGTGGCCTATGCGAGCCGAAGCTTGACACTTAGTGAGCAGAACTATCCGGTCCATAAACTGGAATTCTTGGCCCTAAAATGGGCCGTAGTGGACAAGCTGCACGACTACCTGTATGGGGTACAGTTCGAAGTACGCACGGACAACAACCCTATGACATATATAAATACGTCCGCCAAATTGGATGCCACGGGACACCGATGGTTAGCTGCCCTGGCCAACTACAGGTTCAACCTTAAATACAAACCCGGACCCACCAACATAGGTGCCGACGCCCTGTCTCGTCGACCGGGCCTTCAATCTACCCCTGATGAGGAAGTATGGGAAGAAATACCGGGTCCCGGGATTCGTTCTCTCTGCTCCGTGGCTGCGGTAGTCGACAATCAGGTAGCATTCTCGGAATTACGGGTTGCTGACTCTTTGGGATGCCACTCGCGAGCTATCCCTCGGGCCTATCAAGGTCGAGAAGGGATGAATATCACGGAAGATAATATCATCTCGTGGAGGGATCTAGTGCATTACCAAACTCAAGACCCCATAGTGGAGCTGACCCGTCAAGCGGTACAACAAGAAAACCCCTCTATACTGAAGCAGGCCCCCAAAAACTTGGTGAAACTCCTGTTGAATGAGTTTGGGAAGTTCGAAATGGACAATTGTTTGTTATATCGGGTGATACCATATCATAACCATCCCGATCGGCGTCAGCTGTTTCTACCGGAACGCTTGAGGACCCTAGTCCTTCGGGCCCTTCACGATGACCATGGCCACCTGGGCATTGATAAGACATTTGGGCTACTACAGGATAGGTTCTACTGGCCCAGGATGAGGGAGTCTGTAGAGCAGCATTGTCGAAGGTGTAATCGCTGCTTACAAAGGAAGACACTGCCCACCAGGGCGGCCCCCATGGCACACTTGAAAAGTTTGGGCCCCATGGATCTGGTGTGTATGGACTTTCTCTGTATCGAGCCCGACAGTCGGGGCGTTAGTAATGTTCTCGTGATCACAGACCACTACACCAGGTACGCCCAAGTGTTCCCTACGAAAGATCAGAAGGCCGTAACGGTGGCCCGAGTCCTGTTGGAAAAGTATTTCATTCATTATGGATTACCAAATCGTCTTCACTCTGATCAAGGCAGGGACTTTGAGAGTACACTGATAAAGGAATTGCTCACGCTACTGAACATTGCCAAGTCACGTACTACCCCGTACCACCCCGAAGGTGATGCGTTGCCCGAACGGTTCAACCGCACCTTGTTAGATATGTTGGGAACTCTAACAAGCCCACAAAAGACGGAGTGGAGTAAGCACGTCGAGGCGTTGGTACATGCGTATAATTGTACTCGGCATGAGTCCACCGGGTACACCCCGTACTTTTTGATGTTCGGAAGAGAAGCCCGGTTACCGGTGGATGTGCGACTGCGGATATCTACCGATGGGGTATCCAACAGAACGCATTTCCGATATGTACAGCGGCTAAGGGACAGTTTACAGCAGGCCTATAAATTGGCTGAACGAACGGCAGCGCAATTGAATGCGGGAAATAAAAGACGCTACGATCACAAAGTACGTCACAAGGAGATTCACCCCGGGGACGCGGTCCTCTTACGCAACTTAGGTGTTCCTGGGAAACATAAATTGGCGGACCGGTGGCGGGAAGGTGTGTACGAGGTGGAGTCACAGATGCCTGGCCTTCCTGTGTATCGGATCAAGGACTCCGAAGGCCGAGTAAAAGTGTGGCATAGGAATCACCTACTTCCCATACCTCAAGTAGGGACTGACGAGTTGGAATTTCCTGCTACGCCAATAGATGGAGAAGTTGAAAACCCAGAGGATGGCCTAGAGACTGTAAAAATTGCCACCTCTGAGGATCCGATGGAAGGAACCTCTCAAAGGGGCCTTCCGGCCGCGGAGGCATCTCCCGAAGGAGCCACGGGTAAAGAGCCTCTTGGCCCGAACATTGATAATCTGACTCCAGTGAGTCAGTCCCTAGATCCACAAAGCCCATGTTTCACACCCCAGAGAGACTGTATTAATGCTGAAAACCCCTCAAGGGTAGATATGGAAACACCAGTTGAGATTGGATACTCTGCAGAGGAAGCAGAGGAGAATCAACCTCGGCGAAGTCAAAGAACCAGTCAGCCTCCCATGCGAATGGCATACGATCAATTTGGGGCACCCCATTATGAGGCTCAGCAGTGGGCTCGGCATAGAATGCAAGCTATGGTGGTACTGTTCAACGAAATGTGTAACCTAATCTAGGAAAGAGAGGGCTGTGTAAATAAGTTCATATATACGTTGTTTAGGTAGTCCAGCGGGGACGTTGGATTCTGGAGAGGGGAGAATGTAAGGATGTGTATACATATATATGATGGTTCCGCGCTGTCACTGACAAAGGAAGCGCCATACTGTTCTTTTGCCAGTAAGGTCACTGTGTGAATAGTCAGGCTGCTCATGCGCGAGGGAAGCGCGCGAAAGGCAACCAATCTGGAGGGACTTTGGGGGTTGCACTCTGAACTCTGAACTGTGGGAGAGTCAGCTGAGGCTGAGGACCAATAGGGTGCGAGACTCTGGATGGAGAGACAGGATGCGTGTGGGCGGTGGGAGACACGAGTGAGAGGTGAAGGAGGAAGGTGGCGGAACCTCGTGTGCGTGAGCGGAGGGTCAGTGACCCTTCCGCTTAGGTGAGAGACATTCCCCAGCCCCGAGGAGCATTACCCCTGTCATCGTAGGGTGCCGCTTTTGTAGGGACGGCCGTAGCAGTTAGGGACGTATCCCTTTAGTGCGGGTTCAGCTGCGGAGTTGCGGACGCCATCTTGGTCTGGAGAACAGACCGCGCAGCATAGCGGAGTGTCGGAGCAAGGCTGGAGCAGCACTAGGAACCCTGTGTGAAGTGGTGTGGTCACCGCAGTGACCGGAAGGTATCGTTAGTCAAGAAGTGCACCTACACCGGTCATCAGGCGCTGATCCCGCCTCCCACTAACTAATTGGGGCCACTAGTGTGCCATCACACTATACCATACAACTAAATAGTTGCAGGACATACTCCTAGGGAGAGTGGCAGAGCCACATGTGTACAGAACATTATTCCTAACAAGGTGTGGCCGAGCCACGGTGTGTGTGTTACGTTATGTTATGTAGAGTATAAGGATCTTATACATGTCATGAATGCTTTGCTAGCTTCCGATAGTTAATCTCAATAGTAAAAGGTTGCCTGTTGCACAATACCGTTGTTATGTTTCTTGCTCAGGGTAGAATCTCTAATACGGGGATCCTGGGTAAGTGGAGGCGCTGCACCTTGATAAGTAAGGGTATGACCCCAGGCTCCCCAACAGCGGAGGCTCACAGCTCCTGAAGCCACAGGTATATACAACACCAGTAGTTCCTTTAAAGCAGGGATTCACAAAAAGGGCTACAAATACAATACAATACACAGCCGTGTTACCCCCTGCTACTAGCTGGCAGCTATAACTTTGCCCCTAACTGGGCTATCCCTTTACACCCCCTTCCCAAACCCGTGTCCAAAGAGTCCAAGCCCACCCAAGTGTGTGAACAGGCCTGTCACATGTGAGGAGCAAGTTAAAGTTGGTGCACGTGTGGAAGGTTGTAAATACCTGCCCCGGTGTCTCTACACCTGGGTGTCTTCACAAAGGTTCTACCGGCGCCGCTTGGTCCAGCGCTGATCTGTAGCTCTGCCTGGGATGGGGTCCTGCCGGACGTCCCACTGTAAGGACAGTCTCTGGATCAGCAACACAGCTTACAGGAACATGCAGCAAACCCTTTCACTGGGTCCCTGCACTAAGGAACTACACAGGGTCTCTCCCTGCTTTAAGGAACTGCACATGGTCTCTCCCTGCTCTAAGGAACTGCACAGGGTCTCTCCCTGCTCTAAGGAACTGCACAGCTGAAGGTGCACAGGGTCCTTACCTAAGGGCCTGTCCCTATGAACACCCACCATCACTAGTGTTGAGTCAGGGCCTCAGCTCTAGCCTGGGGATTTCTGGCCTAGGGCAGAAGCTCGCAGCTCTCTGCCCCCCTTCCTTCCCCCACTGTCTCCTTAGCCTGACTAACTCATGTGCTTCACAGTCTGCTTCCTGACTGCACACAACAATGTATCCTTCTCCAGCAGGAGAAGTTGCAAGCTCTGGCTGTCTGGCTGCCTGTGACCAAGGTGAAAGTGCAGTCTCCAGAGGCTGCTGGGAATTGTAGTCCTTTATGGCCCTCTTTAACATTGGGGCCGCGTGTGCGCACTATAATGGCCGTCGCTACTCTCCATGAAGCCTGTGCAAACCTGTAATGGCCGCCGCATCGCCCTAACTGCACATGCGCGACTTCTAGGTGTCCTTCCTGCCTCCCTACACTTTCCTGCGCTAGGTGTAATGGCCACCACGACTGCAAACGTGTACCGTTTGCGCAAACGCGCACAAGATGGCGGCGCCCTGTTATTGATGCCGCTGGGAGCTGTGATCGCCCCTGCAGCTGCCTGACATGGTGCGGGGGTACCCGCTACTCTGCACAGGTGAGGAGGGCCAGGGGGGACCTTGCTACACTTAGTTAACAATAGCACTGAGAGGACAAGAAATGTGTCAACATTACAATGTATAACTGGCGTATTAGGTCCATGTTTTCCTTCTTGCCGTGTCTTTCTGATCCCTCTTCCCTGGCTCAGTTATGGACCACATGGCAAAGCAGTCAAGAAATATGGCCATGTTCACAGCATTATTTTTCCTTTTGCCAAAGTTTGTTATCCGCATGTAACTATGAAGACCCTATGAAGGATATATATTTCTATCTTTAATTCAGGTAAAAATACCAAAGTAGAATGGTTTTTGAAGCATTGAAATGTGTATTCTGAAAATAATTATAAAGAATGGTTCCAAACTATAATGCAAAACCATGCATTTGTTAAATGTGACAAAGCTAATCTTTAAGATGCTAACAGAAAAAAACAATTAGATTGTAAGATCTTTGGGGCAGGGATTCCTTTCCCTAATTGTTAATTTTATGTCTGAAGCACCTCTTCCCTTTATGTGTTATTTGTAGTTATTTGTTATTTATATGATTGTCACGTGTATTACTGCTGTGAAGCGCTGTGTACATTAAGGGTGCTATACAAATAAAGATATACATACATGCAACAGTAACTGACAGAGGAATTATGAAAGAAAAATAGCTCTCAGTGGACTTTTTCAATAAGTAGGCATAATATCAGGGTTAACAGCACATTACAATTACAGAAAGATAGGCTCCTATTCAATAAACAGTGAAGTTGTCTTTCCTGTGCTGGAGAAGTTTTTAGCCTGATACATTTGAATGAATCTAACTACTTTTTCATCACACTGAAGATGTTTCCACAGAATACTGTATGCAATAGAGGCCATCAGTAAGCAAAAATAGACTAATGCTATTATGTCTATGTGGTGGGAGAAGGTGAGTAAAGACACTGACTGGCACTGAGTTTGAAGCAGGGGAACCTGGTTCAATTCCTGGTGTCGGCTCCTTGTGACTTTGGGCAAGTCACTTTATCTCCCTGTGCCTCAGGCACAAAAAAAAAATAGATTGTAAGCTCTATGGGGCAGGGGACTGTGCCTGAAAAATGTCTCTGTAAAACGCTACGTAAAACTAGCAGCGCTATACAAGAACATATTATTATTATGTTGCCAACTCTTGGTTTTAGTTATTATTCTATTTCAAATTGGAATTAGCAATCAACATCAGTTACTGGATGCCAGTTTTCTTCTTCCGTTAAAGATGTGTATTCTACGGCTTTGCTATTGGAAATATGCGGCATGAAGGAGGAGAGAGAATTTAATAGAAATAGGTAGCTAAACTGGGATGGCATTAGTGGTCTAAGGTGTAATGACACATGCATATTAGTAGTCAGATTATAGGACTGTCATTATTTGGTTCTTTCCGAAATTAGCTTGCCAGAGCAATTAAACGGGCTGCAGCAGCAGAATGCGGCTTGGCGTGAAATTGCACTTTGCTTGGAGACCGTTATGTCTCTGTTTTGTCAAGTTTCTTAAAAAAAAACGAAAGTAGGAACACATTTGCTACATTTATTTTCTTATCGTCACTGACCAGCTCTATTAAAATATATTGCTTTTTACTTTCAGATTTCCATGAACTCAAAATTTAGAGATGATACAGTATATCTGAATAAATCAGTGATTTTCAGAAGGAAAATATTTAGTGTAATTCTTAATAGATTCTGACCAAGATGTAGTAACTGGTGCTAAGTCGTTATTCTTTGACATGCTGGATATGTGGACCTTTTTAGCATATCCTTCTGCTTTCTTCTGTACAATTTTGAACTTTTTCATGCTTGGTGAGCTTTTAAACTTTTCAGCTCCGGTAAGGCCCGCAAGGCGGAGGAAAGTGCGGCGGGTAGATGCACATTGGAGCAGCGTTCACTGATATGCAGCGGCACCCCAATACTGACAGGTCTCACACTCACCCTACTCCAATTCCTGCTGCAGAGTATGATAGCTCATCCCCTAAGAAGAAGTAGGACATGAAATGCATGAATCCTGCGTTCCTGCCACACCGTTTATTAGAGAAATTCTACATTTTGGTCCTATCTAATAACAAAGGAGTCTTTAGTTGCATCTTTTGATCAAAAAATGTTTAAAGTCTACTACCCCTGTTAAGGTAATCTCTATTTCAGCAGGTACCTATAGTTAATATATATATATATATATATAATATATATATATATATATATACAGTGTTCGACAAACCTATACATTTGCTCGCCTCGGGCGAGTGGATTTAACCCCCGGGCGAGTAAATATTGGCCCAAGCAGCACACGTTTGGTACTAGGTGGCGAGTAGATTTTTTTGTGTGGCGAGTAGATTTTTTGGGGATTTTGTCAACCACTGTATATATATATTATATATATATATATACAGTGTTCGACAAATCACCCAAAAATCTACTCGCCCAACCAAAAAATCTACTCGCCACCTAGTCCCGCCCCCAACTCCTCCCCTATTCCCGCCCCCAACTCCGCCCCTAGTCCAGCCCCCAACCCCGCTTTAAAATAAAATATATAAATAAAATACATTTAATAAATTCCTAGTCAGAACAACATTCATTTTTGACATAAATGTATTTATTGTATTACATTATACTACAATTAGACGTGTGTGTGTGTGTCAATGTCGGATCTATAAATAAAAGCCAGATGTGAATGACTAGTTTCCTGAACCCCTTAACCAGTGTCTAGACTTCGGCGCTTCACAGAGAGAGACAGACAGAGAGAGACAGACAGACAGACACACACACACAGAGAGCGGCACACCCACACACACACAGAGAGAAAGAGAGACACACAGTGAAAGAGAGAATGAGAGACACACACTGAGAGAATGAGAGACAAAGAGAGAGTGCGACAGAGAGAGCGAAGAAGAGAGTGCGACAGAGAGGGAGAGGGAGACAGAGAGAGGGAGAGGGAGACAGAGAGAGGGAGAGGGAGACAGAGGAGGGAGAGGGAGACAGAGAGAGGGAGACAGAGAGAGAGAGGGAGAGAGTGACAGAGAGAGGGAGAGGGTGACAGAGAGAGGGAGAGGGTGACAGAGAGGGAGAGGGTGACAGAGAGAGGGAGAGGGCGACACAGGGAGAGGGTGACACAGGGAGACGGAGAGGGTGGGTCACACAGGGAGAGGGTGACACGGAGAGGGAGGGTGACAGGGAGCGGGACAGGGTGACACAGGGAGAGGGTAACACAGGGAGAGGGTGACACAGGGAGAGGGTGACAAGGAGAGGGAGAGGGTGACACAGGGAGAGGGAGAGGGTGACACAGGGAGAGGGAGAGGGTGACACATGGAGAGGGAGGGTGACACATGGAGAGGGAGGGTGACACATGGAGAGGGAGGGTGACACAGGGAGAGGGAGGGTGACACAGGGAGAGGGTGGGTGACACAGGGAGAGGGTGGGTGACAGGGTGAGGGTGGGTGACACAGGGAGAGGGTGGGTGACACAGGGAGAGGGAGGGTGACAGGGAGAGGGAGGGTGACAGGGAGAGGGAGGGTGACAGGGAGGGTGACAGGGAGAGGGAGGGTGACAGGGAGAGGGGGAGGGTGACACAGGGAGAGGGAGGGTGACACAGGGAGAGGGAGGGTGACAGGGAGAGGGAGGGTGACAGGGAGAGGGAGGGAGAGGGTGACAGAGAGAGGGAGAGGGCGACAGGGAGAGGGCGACATAGGGAGAGGGCGACACAGGGAGAGGGTGACACAGCGAGACGGAGAGGGTGGGTCACACAGGGAGAGGGTGACATGGAGAGGGAGGGTGACATGGAGAGGGAGGGTGACATGGAGAGGGAGGGTGACAGGGAGCGGGACAGGGTGACACAGGGAGAGGGTAACACAGGGAGAGGGTGACACAGGGAGAGGGTGACACAGGGAGAGGGAGAGGGTGACACAGGGAGAGGGAGAGGGTGACACAGGGAGAGGGTGACACAGGGAGAGGGAGGGTGACACAGGGAGAGGGAGGGTAACAGGGAGAGGGAGGGTGACACAGGGAGAGGGAGGGTGACACAGGGAGAGGGAGGGTGACACAGGGAGAGGGAGGGTGACACAGGGAGAGGGACGGTGACACAGGGAGAGGGTGGGTGACACAGGGAGAGGGTGGGTGACAGGGAGAGGGAGGGTGACAGGGAGAGGGAGGGTGACAGGGAGAGGGGGAGGGTGACACAGGGAGAGGGGGAGGGTGACACAGGGAGAGGGGGAGGGTGCCATAGGGAGAGGGGGAGTGACACAGGGAGAGGGAGGGTGACACAGGGAGAGAGAGGGTGACACAGGGAGAGGGAGGGTGACACAGGGAGAGAGAGGGAGAGGGTGACAGAAAGAGGGAGAGGGTGACAGAGAGAGGGAGAGGGCGACACGGGGAGAGGGCGACACAGGGAGAGGGTGACACAGGGAGATGGAGAGGGTGGGTCACACAGGGAGAGGGTGACACGGAGAGAGAGGGTGACAGGGAGCGGGACAGGGTGACACAGGGAGCGGGACAGGGTGACACAGGGAGAGGGAGAGGGTGACACAGAGAGAGGGAGAGGGTGACACAGGGAGAGGGAGAGGGTGACACAGGGAGAGGGAGGGGGTGACACAGGGAGAGGGTGACACAGGGAGAGGGTGACACAGGGAGAGGGTGACACAGGGAGAGGGTGACACAGGGAGAGGGTGACACAGGGCGAGGGAGAGGGTGGGTGAAACGGAGAGGGTGGGTGAAACGGAGAGGGAGGGTGACACAGGGAGAGGGAGGGTGACACAGGGAGAGGGAGGGTGACACAGGGAGAGGGAGGGTGACACGGAGAGGGAGAGGGTAGGTGACACAGGGAGAGGGTGGGTGACACAGGGAGAGGGAGGGTGACACAGGGAGAGGGAGGGTGACACAGGGAGAGGGAGAGTGACACAGGGAGAGGGAGAGTGACACAGGGAGAGGGAGAGTGACACAGGGAGAGGGAGAGGGTGACACAGGGAGAGGGTGACACAGGGAGAGGGTGACACAGGGAGAGGGTGACATAGGGAGAGGGTGACACAAGGAGAGGGAGAGGGTGACACAGGGAGAGGGTGACACAGGGAGAGGGTGAAACAAGGAGAGGGTGACACAAGGAGAGGGAGAGGGTGACACAGGGAGAGGGTGACACAGGGAGAGGCAGGGTGACACAGGGAGAGGGAGGGTGACACAGGGAGAGGGAGGGTGACACAGGGAGAGGGAGAGGGTGACACAGGGAGAGGGAGAGAGAGAGAGGGGGTGACACACTCACAGACACACAGACACTCACTCTCACTCAAACACACACACACACACACACAGTCTGTCACTCACACACACACACACACAAACACTCACCTGCACGGCAGTGGGCCCCCCACACGGCAGGAGGGGTCGCACATGGCAATGGGGGCAGCACCGGGTGAGGGATTTCCCCTGCTTAGAGCAGGCTTAGAGCAGGGAGTAGCTCCGGTTAGGGGATTTCCTCTGCTTAGAGCAGGGAGTAGCTCCGGTGAGGGGATTTCCCCTGCTTAGAGCAGGCTTAGAGCAGGGAGTAGCTCCGGTTAGGGGATTTCCTCTGCTTAGAGCAGGGAGTAGCTCCGGTGAGGGGATTTCCCCTGCTTAGAGCAGGGAGTAGCTCCGGTGAGGGGATTTCCCCTGCTTAGAGCAGGGAGTAGCTCCGGTGAGGGGATTTCCCCTGCTTAGAGCAGGGAGTAGCTCCGGTGAGGGGATTTCCCCTGCTTAGAGCAGGGAGTAGCTCCGGTGAGGGGATTTCCCCTGCTTAGAGCAGGGAGTAGCTCCGGTGAGGGGATTTCCCCTGCTTAGAGCAGGGAGTAGCTCCGGTGAGGGGATTTCCCCTGCTTAGAGCAGGGAGTAGCTCCGGTGAGGGGATTTCCCCTGCTTAGAGCAGGGAGTAGCTCCGGTTAGGGGATTTCCCCTGCTTAGAGCAGGGAGAGGCTCCGGTGCTAACAGCTGAGCTGGCCATCAGAGCAGGAAAAGAGCAGGGCTGATGGATTGCCCGATGGGAGGTGGGGGGGCGGCGGATGGCCCGATACGAGGGGGGGGCGGATGGCATGATGGGAGGGGGGGCGGATGGCCTGATGGGAGGGGGGGGCGGATGGCTCGATGGGAGGGGGGGCGGATGGCCTGATGGGAGGGGGGGGCGGATGGCTCGATGGGAGGGGGGGCGGATGGCCCGATGGGAGGGGGGGGCAGATGGCCCGATGGGAGGGGGGGGCGGATGGCCCGATGGAAGGGAGGGGGGGGCGGATGGCCCGATGGTTGGGAGGGGGGGGTGACAGATGGCCCGATGGGAGGGAGGGGGGGGGTGACAGATGGCCCTGCAGGGGCTTGAGGCAGACAGGCGTGGAAGGGCTGGCTGCCGGAAGGGGGAAGAGTGGAAGCGCTGAGGAGGGAGGCCACTGCTCAGAGAGCCGGAGGCGGGGTAATCTCCCCCAACAACATGAGCCCGCCTCCGGCTTATTTTTTTTTTCTCCAGCGCGAGCGCGGGAAAAGCAGCAGCGCGAGCGCGGGATATTTAAAAAACACATGTGTGCTGCTTGGGCCAATATTTACTCGCCCTGGGATTAAATCCACCCGCCCCGGGCGAGTAAATGTATATAATTGTCGAACACTGTATATATATATATATAAAGATAACAGCAGGCACTTCAAAGGCTCCAAAGAAATAGGTGCTTGTTCAACAAAAATAACAGGAAACCAGGTGTCCCACCAAGGAGACAAAAAACAGCATTCAAGGTATATTGCAAAAGTGTATTTGAAAAAAAGCAGGTACATATAAATCCAACGTTTCGGTCCTGTATAGGACCTTCCTCAGGGGCGTGCTGGAGAACACTGCTCAAGGAAAACATATATACCCATCACCCACCTGTGTGCATAATCAAGAACCAGCTGATATATATAGCCGGGCTCTCTTCGCCCGCATTTGTTGTTGTCGGGTGGGAGGGTTGCAGAAGGGCAGGGAACGCTCCGGTATATCGGAGGTTCCGCGTTATCAGGGTGCCACCATGTTGGGAGTTGGCGCAGGCGCAGACGGTGTGGAGCAGGCGCATAGCAGCCAAAACCCGCGAAGAAGGAGTAGCTCCCATAGGGTGGAGCATAGGGAACTACGAGTCCCAGCAGCCCCCGCGGGACCATGTGACGCCAGGGGACCAATCGGGTGGTTGGGAGGAAGGAAGGATGGAAGGAAGATATAGGGTCGGAGGGTGCACACGTTGCTCAGAGCTAGCAGAGGAGGAAGGAGACCGAGCTCCAGGTGTAGGGAGGCATTCAGACCCTACCCAGGCCTTATACCCCAGGCCCAGTTAGGCCCTGAGTCCCTGTAGTGTGGAGCAGAGATAGGGACTGCCCCTAGACAGGTTCCGGTTCCCTTATTGTGCCGTTCAGTGATCGCTTAAAGAGACATTGTGTATCTAGCAGGAGGTCTGGGCTCAGATCCTGCTACTGTTGTGTCACGGGAGACTCCTGTGGCGGGTAGGATCTCGGTGGCCAGAACAGCAGGAGCGTAGTAGGGGTCACAAGCAGAGATCAGAGTCAGGCGGCAGATAGCGAAGTCAGGTAACAAGCAGGGGTCTGAGGCAGGCGGCAGGTAGCGAAGTCAGGTAACAAGCAGAGGTCGGCAACGAGGAGACTGGAACAGGACAGGCGAGCAGGGACAGGTCTGGGAGCAGGGACTGAGAATGGGAACAAATAGGGACAAGCCAGATTACCAGCAAGGGCCTTTACTGCGAACAGACTCAAATACAGGTACAGGAACAGATCAGGATCAGAGGCATGTGCATAGGAGTCTGACTTGAAACAGAGGCAAGGGAGGAACATGAATGGGAGGTTTATATAGGCAGGCTGGGAGGTGGAGCACAGGTGCAGAGGTGTCAGGTATCAAAGTCTGGAATGTTCCTTAGTTTAGCAGCAGCAATCCCGGTGGACAAGTATAGGTACTGCAGGCTAGAACAAGACATTGAGAGTGGCAGCAGTCCCGGTGGCCAAGCATGGGTACAGCAGACTAGAGAATATGACATTACTGCCCCCTCCCAAGAGCGTTCTCCGGACGATCCTCCAGGCTCTTCCCGGAGGCCTTGATGAAAAGTGGACTCAAGGTGACCCACCTCAGGTGGTTTGTCAGCGGGCAGAGGGTACTCCACAGGTACATTGGGTGCTGCAGGGAACCTCCGAATGGGTGCGCTCAACCCAAAAGCAGGGGCAGAGACATCAGGAACGTGGGCATCAAGGACGGGTGCAGCCTTTCCACATGAGTCAGTGGGGACACAGAGTTCGCTCTCCATGATCTCCTCTTGCGACTGCCGTTTCATGTCATCACCGAATGAAAGACCAGCTATTTGAGTTTTCGGCTCTTGAAGCTGTCCTTCTGCACTTCTTTTCCCACTCAAAGCAGTTGTCAGTTCAGCTTCTTTGGAGTTGAGTCGCGACTCCATATCTCCAGCTGACTTAGAACAAGGCTTAAATGTATTTTGTTTTCTTTATTTCTGACCTGTAGCTGCCGGTACTCCTCCCAGACCTTGTCCAGCTCCAGCTGCAGCCGGGCCTTCTCATGGGCTGTGTGATTCAACACTTTGCAGGCCTCAGCCATCTTGACCTGATAGCGCAGTGTCAGGCCAACCACTTGACGGACGGACACCTCCTCCCTCTCTTTTTTTGGCAAGCTGTGTCTTGAGCTCAGCGATCAGCAGTGCTGTGAGATGCTGTGATGTGTGTTCAGCTGTCAGCTTTAGCTCTTCCTTTTTTAGGTATTGTTTCAATTTCCACTCCTTTGTGAGAGATCCCTGGTTAAGTGCATACTGCAATTCTCTTCTCAGGACTTTCATCTCTTCACTGAGATCATTTTGAACTCGCCTCCATGCATCCCTCATCACGTCTTGGAGCTCTGCAAATTCCTTTGCTATGATCTCAGCAGCTTGTCTTTTCCAGGTCTCTTTCTCTTGGGTGTACTGGCTGTTAGGGATGGAGCAGTGTCTCTGCTCCTCTAAGTCTTGCTTCAGTTTCTGGACCGCCTTGTGCTCCCTCTCAAACAGGATTACCTGGGCTCTAAGCTACTCCTCCAGAGAGGCTCTGGTTATGCTCAGTGTGGCCTTCAGCTCCTCATGCTGCTCTTTGGGGACACACTGGGTACTCAGATACTCTTGCAGCATTTTTACCTTGTAGGCAGTCTGGAAACTTTCTTCCTGCAGAACTCGCTGCTTTTCCTCAGCATTCACCCATTTCTCTTTCGTGTCCTGCAGATGTATATGCAGTTCTTGCAGCTGACTCCGTAGCATATTTTCTGCTTGTGTGCGCTGCTCCAGGGAGACACGTTCTTCTTGCAGCACTCTCTCTGCATCCTGCAGTGCTGTCTGCACGTCTATTTATTCCCGGGCCAACTGTTTCTTCTCCTCTCCTAATTCATGGAGTTTCTTATCTCCTTCACTGACTTTGACATAGAGATTCTTGCACTCTTGGGTTACAGTTTCAAAACTGATATTTAACCCTTCGAAGATTTCTCTCAATGAACATAGTTCTGTATTGAAGTGGCAACTCTTCTCCTTAGAGGCTTCCAGCTCTGTAGTAAGCCTGTGAACCTCTTTCTGAGATGCTTCCAGTGCTATGTCAACTTGAGCCATGAAAGTCTGGTACTGGGCAGAATCAGCATAGGCCTTCTCCAGCTTACTTGACAAGATCACTCTGCCATTCTCCAACTGATATTTTTCTTTTTCCCAGTCAACCTCTGCTATTTTCAGTGCTAATTGCATCCTTGACTTTTCTTCAATCAATAGTCTCTTCTCCTCTTCTGATTCATGGAGTCTCTTATCTCCTTCACTGGCTTGGACAGAGAAGTTCTTACTCATTTAGTTTATAATTTCAAACCAACTATTTAGCTCTTCGGAGGCGTCTCTCATAGAACGTATCTCTGTTATCAAGTAGCATCTCTCTTCCCGAACGACGTCCATCTCTTTTTTGAAGTAGCAAATCTCCTCCTGGGAGACTTTAAGCTCTGTATTAAGCCTGTCAATTTCCTTCATAGAGATTTCCAGGAATTCGTTACTTTTAGAAGCTAGGCGCTGATCCTCAGCAGCATCAGCATATGCCCTCTCCAGCTCACCTGACATGACATCCAGGTCACTCTCCAACTGGTGCTTTTCTTTTGCCTGGAGAACACACGTAGCAATTGCTGAGGATAGACAGCTCTGTAGTGCAGCCTTGGCTTCTTGCGCTTTATCTAAATGTCCATGAAGACAATCAATCTCTTTTCATGCAGATTGAAGTGTCTGAGTTAGGGCATCTTTTCCTGGATTAAATACATCGTTCTTTTCTTCCACTATTCTTGGGATAAGTCTGTGAGTTGCCTTAAACTGCAGCATATTTCTTTCATCAAATGCAGGCTCTGTGGTTAAAGGTTCATCCTTAATTTCAACTTCCACAGTAATACCTCCCTTCTTTTTCTTCTTCTTCCTTGCTTTGAGAAGTACTGAAGAATCAGTGGTACTGTGTTCACATTTACTGCTCACGACTGTTTTTTGAGTGGGAGCCATAATTTCAGACATGGGGATATCAGACAGAGAACCCTGCAGTTAAATCTGAAATTTCTGATATCAGGCGTAGGGATATCAGACAGAGAACCCTGCAGTTAAATCTGAAACTATAGAAATCAGGCATATAAATATCATGACAGCAGGAAACTACTACAGAGAAAACTTGCAGTTAGATCTGAAACTTTTGACATCAGACATAGGGATATCAGACAGAGAATCCTGCAGTTAAATCTGAAACTTCTGATATCAGGCGTAGGGATATCACAGGTTGCAGAGAAACAAACTTTAGGGGAACTTGCAGGTAAACCTGAAACCTTAGAACCATCATAGGAAGAACTACACATTGCAGGAAAAATCACAGCATGCAGTAACAAAATAATGGGAGCAATTTTGTCTTTTGAAATGGGGACCCTGTGAACAGCAGTGGTCCAACCAGGGAAAGCAGTAAATCAACGAAACCGTCTTAAATAGAAATGTGAGTTTGAAAATCTGCAGTGGCCCACCCACAATGCCGAGACAATTCTTGTCCAGGTAATGAAAGTCTGAAAATGGCAAAAACAGGTACTGCAGGGAGGGTTTTTTTTTTTCTCAGGGAGAAAGTGGCACAAAAAACCCTGCAGAAACCTTTGAGGCAACAAAATCTTCAGGATCCCAACTGGGATTTCAAAAAACAAAAAAAAGTACTTATCTTCCTCCAACCGGATGGGGTCTGCTGAAGCAGGAAGGCAGAGAATCTGTTCCAGCGAGATCCAGAAGTGGCCTCTGTTTTCTGTCACGGGAGACTCCTGTGGCGGGTAGGATCTCGGTGGCCGGAACAGCAGGAGCGTAGTAGGGGTCACAAGCAGAGATCAGAGGCAGGCGGCAGATAGCGAAGTAAGGTAACAAGAAGGGGTCCGAGGCAGGCGGCAGGTAGCGAAGTCAGGTAACAAGCAGAGGTCGGCAACGAGGAGACTGGAACAGGACAGGCGAGCATGGACAGGTCTGGGAGCAGGGACTGAGAATGGGAACAAATAGGGACAAGCCAGATTACCAGCAAGGGCCTTTACTGCGAACAGACTCAAATACAGGTACAGGAACAGATCAGGATCAGAGGCATGTGCATAGGAGTCTGACTTGAAACAGAGGCAAGGGAGGAACAGGAATGGGAGGTTTATATAGGCAGGCTGGGAGGTGGAGCACAGGTGCAGAGGTGTCAGGTATCAAAGTCTAGAATGTTCCTTAGTTTAGCAGCAGCAATCACGGTGGACAAGTATAGGTACTGCAGGCTAGAACAAGACATTGAGAGTGGCAGCAGTCCCGGTGGCCAAGCATGGGTACAGCAGACTAGAGAATATGACATGTTGCTGCAGTTCGTCGGAGTGGGATCGCCCCGGATGCCTATTGCTGGAGCCACCTCGCATCTGACCCTTTGTGAAGATCCTTTGGCAGGCCCGGGTACTGGAGTGCCCGGCAGGTAACCAACAAGTGCACCAACTATATCACCATTCATACAGGACATAGTGGCTGCACAGTCACCCATACATATCCGTTATCTCACTTGAGGGTGGGGGACATATTGTGTTGGGGTATTGGACATGGGGTGGGATCACCCGGTGAAGGAGGGGAAGAAGCGTCCTGCGAGATGCAGTAGATAGTGTCTCCTCTAGGGAGGGACACCTGTTGATATATATCTATATATATATATATATATAGATATATATATATATATATCTATATATATATATATATATATACATATAAGCCTTTGCAGACAAGTAAAGTCATTCGGTTGTTTATATGCTGTGTGTGTGTGTATTGATATATAATTGTCCTGCTAGGAACCACTCCCCCTCTGGTGGGAGCCATCGCAGGTGGAGGCGCTGCACCAAGTATAAGGTATTATCTATTATTACGCGTGCCCCAGGCTCTCCATGGCGGAGGCTTAGGCCCTGCGAGCCTACAGGTTATACAGCATATGGTAGCGGTCTGTGTTCACTAGGAAACAGGGCTACATATATATATATATATATATATATATATATATATATATATATATATATATATAATTTAATATTGTCCTGTGGACTAAGCTTGGTGAAATATGTGAACATTCTAAAGGGTTAAATGAATTATGCTTGAGACTATCTGAGGTTCAGTGCAATTAAAAATTGTCAAAAAGCTAGAAACAAGGTTCTTTTAGCATTTTTAAGGAAAATTGTGGGTGCACAAATTGCTTAGTGAAAAGTAATAATATATACGTACAGACACAAATGTCTCTTATGTTGGCCAGTAATAGGCACTCACCACTCCAGTGGAGAGAACGTCAGACTGTCACAGAAATGTTGTATAACTATTTGCTAATTGAAGAATTGGCAAAGAGCTCTAAAACTGGAAGTAGGGGCCAGACACCACCAAAAAAAAACTATTTACCAGAACGGAGTTAGGTGAGCTGAGACTTACTCCTATAACAGAATGCATCAATAACACTAGAATTCAATACCTTTATGGAGTATGCAGCTAGGCATAGCATTGAGCTCGCGATCAGAACAGGAGGAGAAACTTCTCTTCCATTCCTGATATTGGGGCAGATTGCCATCCAGTGCCCAAGTGATTAATTTGACCGGTGAGGCAATATAACCAAATGTGCACATGGGATCAACACCAATTTAAAAATTTAATCATGTTTCATGGTTTATCAGGATACATCACAAAACTGACACCGATATCATTGTATGAAATAAAGTCCTCCCACTGCAACCACTACTGTTATCTTTGAGTGCATCTGGCTGATTGCTTTAATATGATGTAATAAAGCTGATGCTTTTATCATTTAACATCTAGACTGCATCATTACTTCCGCTGCTTTCTGCATTATTAAGCCATAAGGCCTTCTGAAAGGAATGGCACATAAAGTACCTTGCAGTGTAGCACCACTTATAAAACTATGTTCATATCTCATTACGTAGTCTTGTTAGCTAGATTTGTTTTATTAGTTTGCCTGTAGTGGACCAAACTTTATGTACTGTAATACTTTATGTCTTCAGGTTACTGTGTTCAGTGTACAGATATTGTCAGCATAAACTTAGTGTCCAATGTTTATCTCTGTACTACATTTTTTAACAGTATTAGTCATCCAATTTTAACATATTAACCCATGGGTGGCCAATTCAAGTCCTCAAAGACCACTAACAGGTCAATAGCCACCCATTGAGCCACCCATTGAGCCACCTGTGCCAAACACAGGGATGTCCTGAAAACACCTCCATCACCCCACATGGGTGCAAATGCATTGTATTTAAAACAAGATCATTTACCAATAAAGTTCACAAAGGGATTGGTACGTGTTGCCTGGATGTGACATGTCATGGTATTTAATGATTAAATAAGCAGAATGAGGGGGGGGTGGGAGGAGTAAAAATCAAGAAGAAGTGGCTCAGTGAGTAAAGACACTGACTGGCACTGAGAGTTTGAAGCAGAGGAGTCTGGTTCAATTCCCGGTGTCGGCTCCTTGTGACCTTGGATAAGTCACTTTATCTCCCTGTGCCTCAGGTATCCAAAAAATAGATTGTAAGCTCCACGGGGCAGGGACCTCAGCCTGCAAAATGTCTCTGTAAAGCGATGTGTACAACTAGCAGCGCTATACAAGAACATGCTATTATTATTATTATTATTATTATTTTCTAGGTAAATAAATAATAAATTACACTGCTCATGTGCTACATCTCTTAGGAACACTTTACACAAATATATATTGCTTCATCTTTATGGCACATGAGATAACTAATTTTCAGAAAGTGAGAAAAATTCTTCTCTTTTCAGTTTTTTGGCAAGGGGAAGAAAATACTCCAATGTAGAAAATGTTATCCGAGTCCAACTTTAACTAGAGCTGTTTCACAGAAAGCTATTTTATGGACTTTTCCGTTGATTAAAAATCAAAAGTTTGAGCTTGGGTTTATTTATTAACCCTTTGGTGGCACTTGACTTTTTTTGAACGTCATGGGGGACTGCAGTCCAGGGGCCCTGTGTCATACAGGGTACATCATGTTTTCAAAACGTCATGTGTGGACTGGCACACCAGGGGCTCTGTGTCATGTTATCAAGGTACGTTTTCAATGGGAGGGGTGAAAGCGATCAGGAAGGAGGGGGAGCACCCTACTGTTCTGTTCACGTCACTGGGGGCCTGTTGTGATTGACCCCATGATTGTTATTCCTAGCGCTCAGGTGGCTGCAATCCCGGAAGACCTGTGGCACTCGGCACGCACAGGGTTAAAGATATTCAGAGCTATAGGAAGCACATTTTAATATGTCTTTCTCACTTGCTCTCTGACTTTTCAACTTGAAGACACACATGCATAATGAATTGCTAATACAATTGCTGTATATGCAAAAAAATATTAATTCAAAATATGTCTTACAGTATAAAGACAATGAATATTAATACTCAAGAAAAGAACATCAGGTGACTAAAATAAGTGTACAGGCTATTGGAGCTGTCACCACCTTTTCTCTGCGTCATCGAATAAATTTGTCAACTTGACCATGCTTCCGTAAGTTAAATAAATGAGACCGAGTTACTATCAGTTCCTCTAATGGAAAATGAATACTGTAGTTCTTTTCATTTGTAAAATACGGTAATAAATAAAAAGTGGTTTCTTGTTTGGATTAGTACTACAGTATATTGTACAGTTATTGTCTTGAAGCAGCCACAGTGGAGGTGTGTGAATTCGTTTTTGTTTTTTTTGCCTTGAATATGGCTTTTATTTGCATGTGCAAATATTCGCCGCTTGGTTTCAAAAAGGGACATTCGACGACCGTTGTTTAAATGTATTAAGGTTTATAGGTTTACACTTCTTAAACCCAGGGTCCGCTGAAAAGCAGTGTATTGCAGCCGGCGTAAGCTCAGGACAGGCTAGGAAAATTGTGGGGCCCAGTGCTGGGCAGTGGTGTGAGGCTTCTTACCTTCTCCTGCACGATCTCTTCCTGTTAGTGTCCTTAATCATGGCACCGTGATGTCATGCAGCGCCATGTTGCCATGACAGCGGGATGCCGCGTGGCTTCTCATTGTCAGAGCAACGTGATGTCGCATGACATCGTGGCACCATGAGGCGGGATATTGGCAGCAACAGATCATGCAGGAGAAGGTAAGAGATACTTAAAGAGGCCTCACGCTCTCCCCTGACATCAGTGTAATTGCTGTGGGGAAGAGCGTGAGACCTCTGTAACTGTGAGGCTCGATGCAGTGGCACCGACTGCACCGCCATCAAGACGGCCCTGCATAAACTCGTAGGGGTCCATGTTAAAATGGATGAGAAGTAACGCGTGACACACTGTGCTCATTTGCATGTCATTGCCCACAACTGGCTGCAGTGGAGGCATTGATTGTTAACATATAATGAGTAAAGGCAGAGTTGCAGACCTGTCTGAGACATGCAAATGGACCACAAGTGGAATTTTTATTTACTTTAAATGTATGCAATACCCCAGACCGCCACTATTAGCACATTCACACTTGGGACTCTAACTAAAATACTGTAGTCTCTCTCTTTCCCCTGTACAGAAGTAAAAATATAATATGAGACATAATGGGTATAAGCTCTTTATACATAAAAGAAAACATTAGGACAAGGAGTCCCTGCCCCGAAGAATTTACAATCTACATTCCCGAGTTCTTTGAATAATCTAAAATATTCTCATTGTCAGCTGAGTTTGTTTGTCAATTTACTAATAAATGAATACTCCTGCAAAAAAAAAAGACATTTAAAAATAAGTAATGTTTTCCTATTTGAGAGGAGGTTATTTTTCAATAAGGGAAACATTTATTATAGTGCAAAATAGATCCATGGAAATAAATGCTTTATAAAATTAGCTGTCTATAAGGCACAAAAGTACCGGGATTCATATCATATTCGCTTCACACCCACGGCAGAAATTAAAGTTCCGGAGGCCACACATGATTTTAAAAAGGATCATTTGATGGTCTATCTTTGAAAACACAGATAGAAATATAATTTAGTCCAGTTGCAGTTGCTGCTAATAGTATATAATTAAAGATTAGTACTGGTAACATGTTAGAAATGTCTCTCTGTTTTTCAACGTTTGAAGTTACAAGAACGCTTTATCTCATCTTTATTATGAGGTTGTCACTAAGCACGAGTTATGGAAAGGTCAACTCGGTTAATTTGTATAGATCCACAAAATAGCACAAAATGCAAATAGTTTCCTGTGAAATTAGGACATTCCTTTTTTAGCTTTAGTTTCCTCTGCTGGGTCATGTGTTGTTTGAACATGCTTTTCCCTTCTGGCATAGGGGGCATTTACAATGCACTTTTATAGGACTAGAGCACATGGTTCACAGAGATACAATTAAATGGTCTGAAAATAAAACTGGAACTAAAGTTAATATTAAGGGAGATCACTAATCTGACACGTACCAATTTATATAAGATTTAGGCAACACAGCTTAAAAAGAATAATTTTATACCATATTTATTTTCAAAATGTTTTACCAGGAAATAATACATTGAGAGTTATCTCGTTTTCAAGTACATTATATAGTATAGAGTGCTTGCACTCAATGTAGTAGTCATTAGTTCATATAAGGGAACATTTACTAAGCACTGGTCTGGGAATTATCATACAATATGAGTATTTAAACCCCAGTGGGTGACCAATAATCAAACTGCTTAATTAAAGCGGCAGTGCCCCAAAATGGACAAATGGGGGAAAATGGCGTGTATACCTGCATCCTATACAAAATCATTACACATTAACTTCAAAACAATTATAAACCAATATATGTCATAAAAACTTTAAAAAAATGTAGATAAAAAATAATAAAGCATGTTAATGTAACTAAAAACAAATGGGATGTTTAAAATGAATTCTAGATCAATGGATAAAGCTAGTATGTTGTGTATAGCTAATTATATACTAAATACACCCATGGTCAATCAAATTTAAATAAATTAGTTAAAATAATAATAAAAAAAAGTATATGCCAAATGATATAATTGTATGATGGTATACTTATGTAACGGGTTTCCCCCCCCCCCCCCCCCAATCTCACATTGGCCCGGGTACTCTAGCAACCAACCCCCATTACGTGTTCGTGTTTGGTGGTGCACCTGTAGGCAACAAGACTCCTGAGTCTCCCGCTTGATGGTATTAGGGGATGTCATCAGGACAGGTAGCTGAGGTAGTGGGTGCGAGTTCAATTTACATCATGTGCAGCGCCTCCACCTCATCAGGGTCTATGCTTCCGCAGGGAGATGGTCCTGGTGAGGAACTCCTTCTTGGTGGTGCCTGCCACTGTTGAGTAATTTCACACTCACACAGTGGGGTTTTCGTTAACAAGGCCATCTTTATTGTAGTTTGGGATGTAGCAGACTGCCCCAGGCAGCTGCCGGCTCTAGCCGCACATCTCTTCGTGCTGTCCCTTTGCCAGGTACGCCCTCCCAAATTGAAGTGGGATTCCCTCTTCTCCTAGGGAGATACTCTCTGTGCCAGGTCCCTGGACACAGAGTGGCTTAGACAGGCCGATTGGTCAACCTGGACCGCTAGTTACTGCACTAGGGTCACAAAGTGTTCCTACAATCCCTTATGCAGGAAAATACAACTTCCCAACAACTTCCCACAGCTGCTGGAACCCACTAACTAACTGTGTTGTGCCTTATATACTTCAGGAGGCAGGTGCATCCCTGATGTCACTATCCAGGGACTCAGAACATACAGCCACTCCCATCCATACATAGGGCACATCACCATGGTGTGAGGGAAAACCTCCATAACTACTGCTGGCATACCTGTACTTACCAGGACTTACTGCCAACAGAGAGGAAAGTAATATACCATTATACTATACATACTATACTTACATGAGGCATACCATAAATATTGGTAGTAGGATTTATCTAAAATCATACTAGGTGGCACAGTATAGACTCTAGGGTGAGAAAAACGAACAAAAATGGGGGAGCACAGGTTGAGGTACTAAACAAATATATCGATACTAAAGTGGTTAATAACTGTGATGTGAAATAAAGTGTAAAATAACATAAATACTTACACGGCCTTGTGTAAATGCTTTCACATCAAGGTATCTTTTCTCTTGCTGTTGTATCTTCTGTTTTTCTTCCTCTTGTACTTGACTTCTCCGCTGGTCTGAAGTGGAACTTTTCTGGTCTTCTCTGTAGGGATAGCTTGTAATGTCGTCCTCGAAGTGAAATGAGATAAAAACAAACACGTCAGGGATAAAGCAGAATATACTTATGAAGTAGACGGTTGTATTTAAATCAAAAAAGCGCAGAGATATACTGCGTGCACTCACACGGGCAAGCGTGAGTGGTCTCTGGGGGGAGGTATCTTTGATTATACCTCACTCCAGGGCTGTCAAAGCGCCCTTCCTAATTTCCACGCTATAAAATAGGGAAAAAGAGGGGGGTGAAGGGACAGAAGGTGAGTTGATATGTGACTATGGTAAGGTAATTAAAAACTCACATGGCCATATGTGAGTAAGGGCTATGATAGGTATCTTTTCCCCTCCGTGGTGCTCCAAAACCTTCAGCTGAGTGTTGCAGTCACTCAAATATTCCCTGAGCCACACAAAGGTGCACAAAGTTGAAAGGGTGAAAAAGTCCTGATCTTTATTACACCTGCAGGAAAACGTCCCAAAAAACAACTAAAAAACAATTAAAAACACTTAGTCCAAAGCGGCTAAGAGTTGGAATGGAATAAAAAGAGCCAAAACATCAGAGAAAGTTCGTGCAGGATTCTCAAGTGCGCAGCTAGCTCTCCGCGTCCGGATGGTGTGCTGTGCTCCTGCTTCCTGCTTCTGACGGTGGCTGAAGTTAGACAAAAGTACTCAGGGATCGTAGCAACGCGTTTCGCCCTTCTTGGGCTTCCTCAGGCTCCGTAGAAAGGAATGGTTGGGGTCATGGCCTTTTGTAGAGATCCCTCAGCCAATCCGATCATCTCCCTGAGTCCCTCCCTTGCTTGCAAACTGTGTCGTCACTCTCCCTCCTCGGCTATCAGTTCTTTGGTGGCAGTGAGCGTCCATGCATCGCGCTCCCCCACTTGAATCATTAAATCCTACCACATCACCTAACAACAGTGGCATGGTACCCATATCCCTATTTGGTAACGACATGCATTATGCCAGGAAAATCCTTGTGTCATGTGGACATGGTCTAACACAGTTCATCTATGTGGTTGATTAAGTAAATAAATAAATAAACCTCTGCTTGAATACAGTGTTTTGCTGGTTACTTAAAACAGCATAAAAGTCCATATTTGGTAAATAGAATTAAGTTTTAAAAGCATGTATAAATAGTTAGAATAGATAGTTATTTTTTAATATCACAACGGTAGGTTATTTATAAACATATTGCTTATTAAAATTCATGGATAAAAGTCCTGCACATTAATACTACTTTTTTCTGTATAAATACTCAATCACATATTATTGAAATGGAGCTCTCTTTGCCTTTTATAAAGAATTCCAGCTATAAATGGAAACTAAATGATTCCCTGTTAAATTCCCCAGAAATAGTGAGCACATTTACTCAAAAAATAGTAGAATATTTTGACCTAAACAAGGGGTCAGTCGAGTCTCCGATCACGCTGTGGGAAGCCCATAAGGCATCTATTCGAGGCTCTCTCATTTCTCTAGCGTCATATAAAAAAAAAAAAAAGCAAAAAGAATATAAAGAATTAATGGACAAGGTCCAGGCTCTGGAGACTCAACATAAATCCAAGCCTACTAAAAAAATATATAAGACCCTAGTTGAAACAAGGACTGAATTTAAAAGAGTCCAATTAGAGGAAGTAGAGCGGGCACTTCGTTGGACGAATCAACGTTACTACGATAAAGGAAACAAGGCAGACCGGTTATTGGCCAATAAATTAAGAGGTCAAAGGGTCAAAACCCAAATTACAGCAATCCGAACCAAATCTGGTCTCAAAACATTCAAAGAAAGCGAGATTGCCCAAGAATTCTCAGAATATTATACGAAACTCTATAATTTAAATCCCTCCCAAAATACTCAGTCCGGGTTGACGACCATTTCAAAGTACTTAGAGGAATGCAACCTTCCGGCCCTTCCAGAAAAAACTATCTCACAATTAAATGAGAAAATAACGCCCAAAGAACTATTTGAAGTAATAAAACAATTAAAAATAAATAAGACTCCAGGGCCAGACGGGTTCTCAAACCAATATTACAAGAAGTTTAAGGCCGTGCTGGCTCCGCACCTAGTAGAAGTTTTCAACGCATTTATGGGGGGTGAAGATGTCCCGGCCTCTATGTCAACAGCCAACCTGGCAATAATTCACAAAGAAGGTAGAGACCCACTGCAGTGTGGCAATTATAGGCCGATATCTCTTCTAAATTCTGATCTAAAAATATATAGTAAGATTTTAGCAAACAGACCATTTCGCGTTATAACGGGTCGCGCTATAACGGGGTTTACCTGTATATATATACCGTTACCTAAAACCAGGTAAATGCTATAACCTGCTAACAACATCTACGGGAAACAAACCTTTAATTTTCACATACTCCCAGTCATTGCATATATACACAAGTATGAACAAGTGTATGCAAATTCTACAACAGTTTTGTAAGAGAAATACAGTATTTAGCACTGATATTGGTGTACTTTGCAAAGGTGTCAGGATTTGTTTCATAGCCTACTGTTTATGTAGCCATGCCATTTTAAAAATTTAATTTTGAATTTCCGCAATGAAATATCCCTAGTTCTGTGGCAAACAGCTTGCAGCAGAATTGAATAGGAAACCGCGGTGTGCTTTTACAAGACTGCAAGCTTGCATCTTTGTTTGCCATTTGATAGGAATGTGTGTGGGCCTGTAATTTTGGTTGGCCACAAATATCAGCAAGGATAACAGACTTTCTGTAATGAATTCTTTACTCCTATTGTGTCTCTTTGAAATGTATGTGGTGGGACTATTTGAGACCATGTTCTGTTTAACAGCATTTTGTTCTCCTGTTGTGGAAGGGTGTTTGAAATAAAAAGATACCTCTGTGCTATCTCTGAGAACCAGGTTGCTACCCAAGCACTTTCTATACTGGCTGTCTGTTTAATAGCAGTTTACGATGTGTCCCTTACATCTATGTGCTCGTCTTTTTTTTTATAAAGTAGTGAGAGGGACTGGGTTAGTTTAAAGCAGCAAAACGTGAAAAATCCTATATGTTTTTGTTTTTTTTAATAAATAATTTCTGTAGTATTAGAGAATACTGTCTGCATTTTAGGTAATACCTATTTTTCGTGATTTTTTTAATGTACTGATCATCCTTTGATTGCTACAGCAACCATTTAGAAAGTCAAATCCACTTGCTCTTTTGAAACAGGCTCTGACACACACCTTTTTTAGTTCTGCCCTTTGGCAACAAAGTATCACAAACAGAACTGTTGCTGTGTTCCAAACAGTAGGCTGTCTATTACGCTGAAAGCTGGAACACTAATGTGTTACACTTAGTAATATATATAAGTTGCAGCATTTCACAGTCTGCGGCACAAAGTTAGAAGGTGACCATTTTGTTAGCCACACAATCAGAATTTTTACATATTTATAACAGGAACACCAAAATATTGCAGGCTTAGTTTTTTATGAAACCTATCGAGCTTCATATTGCAAAGTCAGTATAACCACCCTCACACTGAAAATGCATTTTATAAACCCAGGCTGTGCTGAAAAGCTGTGTAAAATGCCAGGCATAAGCTTATAGGGGCCCATGTTAAAATGGATTTGAGGCCAAAGGTGACACTGGGTGTTCATTTGCATGTCATTTCCCAGAATCCCTGGCACCGTGGAGACAAGGATGAAAAGCAGGGTTGCAGACCTGTCTAAGACATGTGAATGGGCTCACAAATAATACTTTTATTTGCTGTACATATTTCTGCAAGAGGAGATCTGCATAATGTGATAAGTTTGATGTTATGGAATCTACTGTATTCCAGAGATGATCGGTCTACAGGCAGGATTGGTGAACGACTTGTGTATTTTTGGCAAATGATAATAGATAGGTATATGTGGAAAAGGATTATAGATATAATGACATCCATTATTAGGGATAATACCTATATATTTTTGCTTGATTTAACATAATCTTAAATGTACAGTTTCAAAAAAACATTTTAGTTGGATCTTTTGATAATGGAAAATAAGAAGCTGTGTCCATTAATAATCTTAAACGTGTGCAATATAACCTATTATTTATCTATCACTATACCCTTCCTTTATCTACTTCCTTTACAACTATTGTATCTTATTGCAAAAGTAATTTTAAAGCTATTTTCTCAAGTATCTTAAGATCCCCTTAATAGAAAAGTTGCTTATACATATTGTGATTTGACAAATGTAGATATAACTGTAACGGGTATTCCACCCCACCCAATCGCATATATAGTGTGGGTGAGTAGAACATGTAGTGTTACCGGTGTGGTGCGTATACCTGCAGGCTCACAGGAGGTCTGAGCCTCCGCTAATGAGAGCCTGGGGTGAATCCTCTGGAACGAATCTTCTTTCAGCGCCTCCACCTATGTAGGATTCTATGGAAATGTAGAATGACCCTAACATAGGAACCCACTCAGAAACCACATACACCAGTATTATGGATAACAGGTTTACTGAATGAACAAACACTTTACTAACACACATATAAGACATTACACAACATCATAACCTTATGCTATAACCGTATCACCTTCTGCCCAATGTCTGGTGTTCCCACCCAGTGTCCGGTAATCCCCACCCAATGTCCCGTACTCCTACGGAGGTCGTGGGTGACTGCGCAGTCACTATGAACTAATAGGCCTGTTGGTGCACATATAATACAGAGGTACCTTCCGAGCACTCCGATGCTCGGGCCTGCAACACTCTTCTCAAAGGGTCAGACGTGCGATGCATCCGTCTGTTCCTATCCAGGTACTTCTCCAGGAACCCCAACGAGGGTCCCACCGCTTCACGGGAACACAACCGAATCACGGTAACAGCAACCGAATCACGGGAACAGCAACCGCCGCTATCCCTGTCTTTCCCTAACTAACCCTAAAGTGACAGGAACCCTAACCTAGGGCCTGTCCCTGATGAACCATAACCTGGGGTGGCTTGGGGAAATCTCCTAGGGCCTGCGGAGTAATAACCTATCCTACTCCCTTAGCTACCCAAGTCCCTAATCCTCCCTAACATCTAGCTACTCGCTACTCCTAACAGCCTGCAGCAGACACACAGCTCTCACCGTCAGCCTGCAGACATTCACACACGCTGCACACACTGCGCCCAGCACATGCAGCGACACACACACAGCTGGCAATCGTACACAGCCACCTGGATACCCGCAGCAATAATCCACTGTACACACTCTGTGCCTATTTGCCAGTGCGCACAGCACTACCCGCTGTGGCGCTGCCAAACCTGCACCTTACACACCTAAGGGTGACCTCCCTATCTAGGGCCGTCCCTTATAAATTACCCACTAACCTGGTGGGGAGTTGGGGCCTACCTGGGATGTAGGGGACCTTACGCGATGCAGGAGCTTCACTCACTCCCCTGCACCCTTCCTTCCCCTTCAGCTCTGCTGCTCCAACTGACTCACGCAGCTCTCTGCCCGCGAAATGTATCCAATTCCTCTCAGACTCTTGGCCCTCATTGGCCACACTGTCCCACCTGGTGTGCCTGGCCCTAAGCCTCATGGGAATTGTAGTCCCGAGGCACTTACAATAACATTGGGGCCGCGTGCGCTCCTCCCCTCTGCCTACACTAACTCCTAATGGCCGCCGCAACCCTTCCTGAGCTGTCCCTACTCTCGCGCGACTCTCCTGCCCTTCCCTGCCCTCACGCAACTGTTCCCTGGCTCTAGGGTTCTCCCTGCGCATGCGCGAGCTATCTGGGCCGCCGGGGACCTACTGCGCATGCGCGACCCTGCACAACATGGCGGCGCCCTATCCGCCCGGCTCCGGGAGCGCCGGGAGCCCTGAGATGCGCGTGCGGCCTTGGCAACCGGCCGCACACGTCCCCAGCAACCCCCGAGCCGGGACCTGACCGCCCTCTCCCCTGCCACCGCCGAACGGAGCCGCCATTGGACGCGGCGGCCCCCGCGATCGGCAGTCAGGTGAGGGGGGTGCGGGAGTGCTGGGGAGACCTGGATACACTCTCCACCTGGTGGAAAATCCAACGTCCTCGCTTGGAGAACGCCATACCCTGACATAAGGTTACCCAATAAAAAATGGCATGTCATAATTGGTACACTTATCATGTCGAATTTACACCTCAGATTACATGGTACATCACACTCAATAATCGAGACCAGCTGAGACCAGTTGTGGGGTGCCCCGAACTGAACATGTGGGGGTACCTCACTTTTGTGTCCGTGAGCCTCCCCCAGAAAAATCTCCTGTTGAGCACGCTCTGGGGAAACAGTCACTGGCTCTTCGCTACTTCCTCCCCCTGGTGGAAGGAGTAGCACAACGTCTTTTAAGCAGGCCTTTACCCGGTCATCCGCGGCTTGGATGCGGTAGACCAGGAGGCCAGGACCTTTCCCGCGGTCCACTACCTGGCGAATGAGGCGCTCCTTTTTGGGCTTAAAGGAGGCAGCTTTCCCTGAATCTCTCTCCACACAGTCTTTGTCCCCATAATTTTGCGAGGCTTCCACTGAGAAGCGAGCACTGGACAATGTCTCTGTTTCACCTGGCAGGGGGTAAAGAGTAGACACCTTACCACTGCGGTGATTCACGGTGGCCACCAGGTCCTCGGGGACGCTGTCAGTTCCCACCTTGGCGGTATCAGGACCTGTCCCCAACTCTTCTGGGACAGTCCACTCACTGACTCGAACTTCGGGAGCGTTGGATCCCAGTCCTGGGACCACTTGTGTCGGAGCGCACGGGCTCACACTCCGCTCAGGAACCGTAACTTTGGCCTTCTTCCCGGCCACCTCCATCGGAGTCTGTGGGGAACAAGGGGGTTCCTTACCACTCGGCTGGCTGACGATGGGCTTCCCTTCTTCCGGAAGGATCGGTGGTAGACACTGGTCCACTCTCTTCTCTGGACAGCTACCTTCTAATGAGGACACCTCCACCAGGACGCGATGCAGAGGGGAGCCCTTCGCCCGGGCGACCAGACTTAAGGAGCCATCGTGCTCCGCGGTCACCTGGAGGCTCACCCCCGACACCCCTGGGGCAGTCGACTCACCCTTGTCGTCTGTAGGTACTGGTCCCAAGCCTAGGACCGATGGTACCTCTGTAGTAGGTCGGACTGACCATTGTAGGGCACACGGGCCCACAGCAAACTCTGTATCCTCTGCATCACCGCTGGGGTGGTTCGCCGGTAGGCGCATCGCCACCGATGGGACTTCCACCTTTTCCCCGGAAGATATCATGATCGAATCCTCCGCAAGGTAGTCACCAGATTCTTCTGAAATACAGCCAGTGGTGGTTGGTACGAAGCTGGCGTGCTCCGGTACTTCCACTGCGGCCGCACTCTTCTCCGCCAAGGGTTCACTTGGCTCCTTAGCTGGCTCTGTAGGCTGGGGTACAATAGGTGTCAAGAAAATTGCACCGCAGCAATCACATCTGGGCTCCCACGCCAGTGCGCCTCTAGAACAGTCACAGGTGGGGCTAAAGCATTGTGTACACGGCTCCCCATCCACCTCGGTGATCCTGAAGTCTAGTGGTAACTGGGACATGTCGGCTCCCTCGTCATAGGCTTCTTGCAAGCAGGGGCACAGTAGCATAAGGAGATCTATTCCTGGCACTCGCCAGGGCACATACACATTAGGGTGTATCCCCTGACAGTCTATCTCATCCTCATCCTCAGAGATCAAAGAGTCTATCACAGCTTCATCCTTAGAGAGCAAAGAATCTATTACGGCGTCAACGTATGGTTGAAGATAACCGTGCTTGCTCCCCCTGGTGGAATCTGAAGGAAGGGTACTTTCTACAAGGGAGTGGTTTTGGCTCTGCTCTGAGTCACTCACATCACAGGGGAGGGGCTCTGATTTTCGCGCCAAACCCGGACAGAATGTTGCAACATCTTGCTGTGCAGGTTGGCAGTCAGCAGCACGTGCGCTCTCCTGATTTGGCGGGAGACGCCATTTTTCTTGGTCTGCGTAAACTAGGGGGTACCCTTCTGAGGGGCCTCCGGGCATGAACAGTGCGGACGGTACCTCTGCCAGGCATATATCCTCAGTGTGAGTTACAACAAAAAGAATGGTTTTCCATGTGGACGTGGGATCTTGTTCCTCATCTAAGACACATGTCCACGGCCACTCAGGAATTTTACACATATACTCCCGGACCTTCATTTTGGGTATAGTTACGGGAATGCCTCCTACCGACACTACCTGTCCAGGGTCTAGATATTGCCTCAAAGCCCAGGCAAGTACCTCGTGTCCGGACTTTACAAACATGGTGAAAAAAATAGGGACGGGACAATTTGGAAAAAAATGGAACAGGGCACCCCAGGTGGTATCTCAGCAGCGCCTCCAAATGTAACGGGTATTCCACCCCACCCAATCGCATATATAGTGTGGGTGAGTAGAACATGTAGTGTTACCGGTGTGGTGCGTATACCTGCAGGCTCACAGGAGGTCTGAGCCTCCGCTAATGAGAGCCTGGGGTGAATCCTCTGGAACGAATCTTCTTTCAGCGCCTCCACCTATGTAGGATTCTATGGAAATGTAGAATGACCCTAACATAGGAACCCACTCAGAAACCACATACACCAGTATTATGGATAACAGGTTTACTGAATGAACAAACACTTTACTAACACACATATAAGACATTACACAACATCATAACCTTATGCTATAACCGTATCACCTTCTGCCCAATGTCTGGTGTTCCCACCCAGTGTCCGGTAATCCCCACCCAATGTCCCGTACTCCTACGGAGGTCGTGGGTGACTGCACAGTCACTATGAACTAATAGGCCTGTTGGTGCACATATAATACAGAGGTACCTTCCGAGCACTCCGATGCTCGGGCCTGCAACACTCTTCTCAAAGGGTCAGACGTGCGATGCATCCGTCTGATCCTATCCAGGTACTTCTCCAGGAACCCCAACGAGGGTCCCACCGCTTCACGGGAACACAACCGAATCACGGTAACAGCAACCGAATCACGGGAACAGCAACTGCCGCTATCCCTGTCTTTCCCTAACTAACCCTAAAGTGACAGGAACCCTAACCTAGGGCCTGTCCCTGATGAACCATAACCTGGGGTGGCTTGGGGAAATCTCCTAGGGCCTGCGGAGTAATAACCTATCCCACTCCCTTAGCTACCCAAGTCCCTAATCCTCCCTAACATCTAGCTACTCGCTACTCCTAACAGCCTGCAGCAGACACACAGCTCTCACCGTCAGCCTGCAGACATTCACACACGCTGCACACACTGCGCCCAGCACATGCAGTGACACACACACAGCTGGCAATCGTACACAGCCACCTGGATACCTGCAGCAATAATCCACTGTACACACTCTGTGCCTATTTGCCAGTGCGCACAGCACTACCCGCTGTGGCACTGCCAAACCTGCACCTTACACACCTAAGGGTGACCTCCCTATCTAGGGCCGTCCCTTATAAATTACCCACTAACCTGGTGGGGAGTTGGGGCCTACCTGGGATGTAGGGGACCTTACGCGATGCAGGAGCTTCACTCACTCCCTGCACCCTTCCTTCCCCTTCAGCTCCGTTGTTCCAACTGACTCACGCAGCTCTCTGCCCGCGAAATGTATCCAATTCCTCTCAGACTCTTGGCCCTCATTGGCCACACTGGCCCACCTGGTGTGCCTGGCCCTAAGCCTCATGGGAATTGTAGTCCCGAGGCACTTACAATAACATTGGGGCCGCGTGCGCTCCTCCCCTCTGCCTACACTAACTCCTAATGGCCGCCGCAACCCTTCCTGAGCTGTCCCTACTCTCGCGCGACTCTCCTGCACTTTCCCTGCCCTCACGCAACTGTTCCCTGGCTCTAGGGTTCTCCCTGCGCATGCGCGAGCTATCTGGGGCCGGGGACCTACTGCGCATGCGCGACCCTGCACAACATGGCGGCGCCCTATCCGCCCGGCTCCGGGAGCGCCGGGAGCCCTGAGATGCGCGTGCGGCCTTGGCAACCGGCCGCACGCGCCCCCGGCAACCCCCGAGCCGGGACCTGACCGCCCTCTCCCCTGCCACCGCTGAACGGAGCCGCTATTGGACGCGGCGGCCCCCGCGATCGGCAGTCAGGTGAGGGGGTTGCGGGAGTGCTGGGGAGACCTGGCTACATAACCAACATACTTTTTTTTATCTGTAGCCCTACCTCTGATTGTATAGGTGAATAATGGAAGAGTAGGGAAAGGGGAAGGGGAGGGAGGGAGGTGACTCTCGCTTCAACCTGATGTACAGACTAATAAATGATAACAAAGGTGCAAAGGGGGAGTAGGGGTTCACCATTTATTTTAATCATTATAATAAAGTATTAAGTATTAACTTTTATCATCATCATATAAATCATGAGTGCATGTTAAAGGGTGTTTCTTTTTCTCATATTTCTGATTGTATAGGATTAGTTGACTGAGGTTTCAAACCTGCATGTGTAAAAATTTGGTCTATACCAGCGGTGCACAAACTGGGGGGCCCGAGACTGAGTGCGGGGGGGGGGGGTGGTCGCGGTGTTTACAGAGGCGCGCGCTTCCCGGAGGCACTTAAATTAAGTGCTGTGGGAGCTGCAGGGCCTCTGTAAACCTCGCTTACATTGGCTCCGGCGGCTTCTCACACGCATCGCCATGGCAACGCAGCGTAATTTCGTTCATGTGACGTCACGTTGACATGGCAACGTGGCGTCATGACGCCGGAGCCGACACCGAAGTGGGGGTGAGGGGGGCACGGAGGTGAGGGGACCACCGGCATGGGGGCGCAGGGAAAAAAGTTTGCGCCCCCTGGTCTATACTATTGGGATTACTAGTTTACGGTGGTTTGTAAGATAAAACATCTAAATTTCTTCAATTTACTAATTTATGAACATTTGTATTACGAATAGAGCAAATAATAATACCCCTTGTGAGCACATTCACATCTCAGACAGGTCTGCAACTCTACTTTTTACCATTATCTCCTAGCATACAATGCTTCCACAGCAGCTAAGGATTCTGGGAAATGACATGCAAATGAGCACATACCTCTTGCTTCAAATCCATTTTAACGTGGACCCCTATTAAGAATAGCCCATTTGTGCCTTTGCTTTCTGAGTCTTTGGACTCTTGTTGCTGCTTTTTTGGTCTTTATTATTTGACAATTGGCTTTTGCTACAATGCAATTTTTTTTTGGTGTACCTTTTAATATCACCTAAATCACAAGTTTACAATGATTATTAAGCTAATTTTATCAATATATAATTTCATACATTGTACTGTACCGTATATTAATTTTGTGAATAATAGTTAAAGATTGATTCTATGAACAAGACATCATTATATATATTTTTTGTCATCTTTTTCACATCTTTCGATCACTAAATTTATATTGCAATTGCAATTGCTTAACACAAAATATCAACATGTTATTCGCTTAATTTATAAATGTATCCATGTTTTGGTCACTAATTTTTTTTTAATATTCACCAATTATATTATATATATAATATATATATTAGGTTTTATTCCGTTTTTGAAGCTCATTTTGTTCACTTTCTTCAAACTATTCATGACTCTGGACCTCATAAAGGCTACGGGAAGAAAATCTGCCTACTAAACTTGACCCATTTTCCCCATGGAAAGAATGACAAGAGCCCTGTATTTTTTTGTAAGAAGGCCACAGTTGTTATTGTTCACCACGGTTAACCTAAACACTACAAAGGGGGTAGGGTGTTACCAGGCTAGTCCACGGATACTATTTCTCCCACCTGATCGCCACCTGCCGACCCAGCCAGAAGCAACATCATCACCCCACTGGATTACTAACTCTAAGAGGGGGAGGAAACCTCCAGGCTAGCAAACACAAGCCAAAACCGGAAGCCTTCCCCAGTTCAGATCTTTAACCCTTAGGTTGAGATCCCATAGAGTTTGACGTAACACCTGGATAAATACCCCCATCCCAACTACCCCTGCAGACCGCAGCTTTGACAAATATTTCAACAGTGCTCCCAAAACCAGCCCCCAGCTCAAACATGTTGATCCAAACCATAAAAAAACTAAAAAAAAAACTTGTTTCACTTTATTTTTACAGGTTTTTTTTTACATTTTATCACAACTTGTGTTTCTATTTTTTTTTTATTAAAAGGCATACACATCAATTCTAAGAATTCATAAAATACAACAAAGGAGGGAGGGAATCACTGCAGGGAACCACCAAGGAAAGGGGTGAGCTTCCAGCCCACACTTGCTTTTATTCCCTAGCCTTCATAAGGTTCCACCCAACCTTCCCTTGCTACGGACAGCCCCCCGTCCCTCCCGTCACACCAAACCCTTAATCCCTAACTGACCAAGGGCCCCTTCTGGCCACAGTCCTACTGTATCTCCCTTTTACTAAGGTTCAGGGGCTTCTTAGTTTACACTGTGAATATGCATACACGTTGAATGTACCAGAGTAAATGCATTAATTTGATATTATAAGAGACTAGCTTATATGACTCTCTGTGACCCATTCCCAAGAGATCAGTGTAATTCATATCTATGGTAGATGAGTAATGACAGGGGGCTCTGTATATACAGTATGGGTGATGATATACATTAATTAACAAGCAATGTAACTGCTTACCATTCAGAATTCTACTGTACCTGTTTTACGAACAGAGACAACTTTCAGATTTGTATTAATGATTTTTTATTACACTGCATTTTGTTTATTTATTTTTAGGTTAATATTTTTGTGGTGTTTGTGGGATGCACGTTTGTTTTGGTTTTATCTCCTTTCTTCCATAGAATGAGCTACATATTTCTCGGTAAAAAGGACCCGGGTGTGATGTCTTCATGGGTCAGACTCTGACCTTCAGGCAAAGCTCCTGGAAGAGAAGACATCTGATGCTGAGACTCACTTTGTGCGCTTGATGAGGGAGATTTTTTTTAATTTTTTTGAATAAAGGAAGGGTATATAGCAACCTTAGTGCACATTTGTATTAAGCTTCTACCTTGTTTTGGCTGCCTCTGAGCAGCCAAAACACCAGTTTATGGCTAAATAAACATTTTTGAAGAAAGTCTGTTGCGCCCCTCTCACTATTGAATTTTATTCAAGTGTTTACAACAAGACACAAGGTAAGTTATGGTGAGTAAAACAGTGAAAAAATCCTCTACATATACTGTACAGAAAATACAAATAACACTTCTGAGCACAAGGTGTTACCCCATACCTTATCAAACCTAAATACTGCACCCCAAGGTATTTTGGGCATGTCTCATAAAATGTGGACACTCCCCAACCATGGCATGTCATGTATTGCACGCCCCAAGACTGAGTAGCCATACTGTGTTGAAGGATATCTTTTATTTTTTTACTTTTACACTTTGATTACACATGCAAACTTTTCATAACCTTATATGTGAAAACAATTGTCCCTCCAAATGATTAAAGAAAAGATAGTGTAGTCGAGCATCTTCAAGAAACATTTGAAAATATTCTTGTCTGCTTTAACTCTGCTCTTTTTTCTTGCAAAACAGGGTAAAACTAAAGCTCACATTTTAATCTGGTCTGTAACTGTTACAAACTCCTATAACATATATTGTCTTTAACTGTGCATGCAATGTACTGTATGTAATGTATAACCCTGTTCACTTAATGTACAGTAACTATGTATTTGTAACCATGTAGTTGTCATTATAACTCTGTGCCCAGGACATACTTGAAAATTAGAGGTAACTCTCACTGTATTGCTTCCTGGTTAAACATTCTTAGAAATAAATTGATTCATTTACTTCTCTTATAAACAGGTGTAACGGTGTTTCCCCCACCCCCCAATCTCATATTGGCCCCTTACGTGAGGAAACTGCCCCATGCTACATGTAATGTAGTGTGGTGCACCCGCTGGCTTACAGGACTCCTGAGTCTTCCGCGGTGATATGGGGAAATACATCAGGACTGGCTCGTGAGGTAATGCTGAGAACTACTCACTTCTGGTACAGCGCCTCTATCTCTTCCAGGTCCCCACGACAGCAGGGAGGAGTCTCTGAAAGAGAACCTCTGGGTGCAGCTTCTCCCTGAATGACTCCACTCTGAGGCAAGAAGGTTCTTTCAACTTGGACATTCTTTATTGTCATCTTTACTGGCAGACTGCCCATCATTGCGGCCGGTCTCTAGCCGCACATCATAAAGATTGTCCACCTCAAGGAAGTCCCTGGACACCACTCCTAGTCAGGGCCCTAGAAGCTGTCCTTGCTCTTCCCTTGCTCTCTAATAGAGTAAGGGGAAAAGTCTGCCCACCTCTCCCCTAAGGGAGGGCCACAATCTTTGACAGAGCCCTGGCACTGTGTTGGGTCAGGCAGTCTCATTCAAGTGGGATGAGACACTCACATACACACTAAATTCAGGAAGTGATGCATACTATATAGCTCCAGTAGGCACCACCCCTGTGTCACTGTAATTGGACACAGAACATGATGTCACTTCCTTCACTACACAATACACATCACAGGGGATGAGGGCAAACCTCATGATTACTCCTGGCAAACCTGCCCTTTTAACAGGGATTATTGCACAGGAGGAGAGAGGCATGTAACCCCAAAATTACACAGGGCTACACAGGTATAAATCTAACACATGCCACCTCTTCTCTGTATTTGGCACCTGTTTTCACTTTCTTAACGTCTGTGGTACTGTCTCTTATGCCAACTCCACCTTGACCTCTATGGAAATCTCTGTAGGTGGTCCTAAAGGCTAGGTGTTATTGCCCTTAATCTTCTCTCTATACAGCAGAGACTGGGACTATTCTAACACAAACCAGTGGCAATCGCCAAAAAGACCCAGGTACACCCAGGTACATTCTGAATACATGCCTTAAACTTGCCTTAAACTAGACCCAGCATTTCTGCATTGATTAATGGCCCATCAAATTAACAGCGGGGGTCCCTTGCAGTCCCATTCAAACTGCCAGGGACACCTGCTGTGTTAATCCTATGGGTCATTAGTCAATGCAGAAATGCCTTAAACTTGCCTTAAACTAGCCCAGCACATACCCAGTACATACCCAGAAGGTAACCGGGCTAGTTTAAGGCAAGCTTTAGAATAGTCGTGGTCTTGTCCGTATACCCACTCACTGGGTTACCTCATTGATTCCTTTGTATTTACCTAACATCTCTATGTTGGTGATACACAACTATATTTATCTACACCTGACCTTACAGTCCAGTCAAAAATTATAGAGTGCCTATCAGCAATCTCAGCCTGGATGGCCCTTCCTCACCTCAAATGTAACATGGCTAAGACAAAACTTCTCATATTCCCTCAAAAGCCAGGTCCCAGCATTACCTTCTCCAAGTTAATAACAGTCAATAACACTATTATACATTCCGTCTCGTAACCACGCTGCCTAGTGGTTACATTCAACTCCTCCCTTTCCTTCTCCCCACACATAAATACTGTTACTAAACCTTGCCATTTTGTCCATCACAATATTGCTAATATACGCCCCTCTGAAAATAAGTTAACAAACAACACGCAGAACCCCAGCAAGCTCATTTTAGGAAACCCTGAGTCCCCACAAAATATATATGTATATAAGTGTCAAAAAGGAGAGCTACTGAGCGTGGCAAATGTATACAACAAGCGACAGAGAAGCCCAATGCTACATCCAATATGACAAAAATACACAGTAAAATACTTATACACTTCACTTTCCGCATTCAAAGACCAGCTGAAAATCCAAAAGCAGCATCTCATTCAACTTCGTACGCCTCTACTATGAACTTCAGATGCAGCTGACCTCCCTTGACTGCACTTTAACTCATAGTGTAAGCCTCCAAACATACTGTGCCTCTTAGATTGTAAGCTCTTTGGGGCAGGGTCTCTCTTTGCCTCATGTTTTAATTTACCTGTTGCGCTTACATTATTTCCATTGTTTGTACGTTATTTAGCTTGTACATTAATTTTGTTAAGCGCTACATACAGTAGTACATGGTTGGGGCTATTTTGATAAAATGATACGTGCATACAAATATACAACTGCAAAGCCTACACTAAAGTACCACAACATTTGAATAACCATTCACGTTGTGACAGAGCAACCCTTAGAAATGTATTTGGAGATCTTCTTCTAAAAAGAGTTGTGTTATTTATTTGTTATTTTAAACTTGTATGAAAATGTGTCCATAGCCTATTTTGGGGGGGCTTTCCACAATGCGCCAAAAATGGGAAAACTCCCAACGCAAAAACTTCCAACGCAAAAACAAAACAAAAATCTCCTGTGTATTAAATGAAGTCATTCTCAGTGCTTTCTGATTGAACCATGTCCCTCCACCCCCCACCCCCCCATTGTTTCTCCACCATAAGATCCGGTAGGTCTGTTTACAGCTTCAAAATGCAAACTGATGAATGAAAAAGAATGAGAAAGATTCCTTTAATGGGGTGTTGTCGCGATGCTTTCTTAATACAGTATAAGCATTCCAATTACATGTGCAGGATATAATATGGCAAGCTAGAGCTTCAGGGGTCTGTTTGAAAAAAAATAACATTTCCTCCCCTCCCTCCCAAATAAAATACTTAGTTGGTGAAATTACCCTTAATTTTACAGTAATTGGTGCTAAACCTTTATAAATAATTATTTTTGTGTGGTGATTGTCTTGACAAACAATACGTGGCTTTATTCTCTGTCTGCAGAAGAGTTCGATGCGGAATTTTGGACAAAAACAGCTCGAACTGATATAGAAATACCCCCTAAGTGATTGCAAATAAAAATAACACTTGTGGTCACATTCACATGTCTTAGACAGGTCTGCAACCCCATATTTCCATTTTATCTCTTAGCGCTTTCACTGCAGCCAGGGATTCTGGGTAAAGACATACGCAAATGAGCACTCGCAGTGGGTCACTTTTAGCTTCTTGTCCATTTTAACATAGACTCTTATAAGCTTATCTACAAAACAAGAGGAAAAAGCGCACGCCCGATGTTTCAATATGACAATTTAATCAACTGAACATAGCTAAAATCATTGCACTCACAAACGCCGGAGTAAAGTTTGCATGTTATGAGATATACTCAAGCTCCGTCACTGCAAACAGGAATAGCACAGACCTCTCGCCACATTCCAGGAACACCGCTGTTGATCTGGGACCTAGAGTAGATCGCACCACCCCAGGAAAACTCCTCCGGGAACATAGTGAGTTCAGTAAATTGTCATATTGGTTTTACACATGGAGCGTGCACTTTTTCCTCTTGTTTTGTAGATTTCGTGCTAGGAAATGGTTGTTCCTTGGAAAAGCTGTCTGGATTATCCGAGGGCTTTACAATGTTTTTTCATTCTATTTGTATTATTTTTTAGCAACCTGGTTCATTTATTAGATTTATTACAGCCCCATGTATATTTTATTGTAATATATTTTGATAATTTTTTAGCTTATAGTTCACACAATATTGAATTTTCTGGGTTTGATTCTCTTGGCTATCTTGATTTTGGTTAGCATTGATTTTGCTTAATCACCTAGTTTTCACTTTATATTGATCAGTTAATATCGCGTCTTGCAATTTAATTCGTAATGGGGGTTGTTTGCTATATCTTTTTCTGTCCTATACGATTATGCCTGCTGCCGTATGATACACAGATTAAGCTCAGCCCCCTTAATCACTGAATGATGTTTGAAATAGTGGAGAAGGCTTGAGGAACCTTTTTGAGACACTGGGGTTCTGCATCTTATTTATAAATTCATTGGAATCACAAAAAATGCTCCAAGTCATATTCTAGTCATACTTAAAATGACTGTATCTACCATGCTTCACTTCATCTTAGGCCAAAGCTAATTATATTCAAAACCATGTCCAAACTACATCCCATTAGCATAGGCTTAATGTCACGTTATTCCAGCATCATGTTGCATTATCTTCCAATAATGTGATATTATGCAAGTCTTTGACTCATATCCAGACACCAAAATAGGGATTTTTCTGGAGTGGAGAGAGAGGAGAAGGAAATGGCCCCTGAAAATAACACTATGTTGTTGAAATCATGCCTACTGTGGCATTACACATCCTAAATTGTCAACTTTTTGGTGTATTTAAAACACCATCTTCAGGACATTTTTAAGTCCTGAAGAAGGTGTTGTAAATACACAGAAATGTTGAAAATGTAGAATAAAATCCTATTTTATTTTGGTAAAGTCTAGTGTGCCCTCCTCTCTTGTGAAGTGTATAGATATTGGCAGCGGACTGAGCACACATCTTATTATTGTCTGTTTAGGTGTTCATCTCACTCTCCGTTGCTGTTCCACCCATCCTGACCCTGCAAAAGCCCTATTTTAGTGTCTGGTTGGGAGTAGTCAGGTTTAGCGAAGACTTAAATATTGTAACAGGAAGTTCCTGCTGTAACCTTAACGGACTTCAGTGGATAGGAGATAATATGACAACACCTCATTTGTATCTCACCGTCACTAACGCCCATTATACTAGCTAATGGGAAGAAAACATGAGCATGTTATATTATTGTCCTTTGTGGATACAGTGCAACTCTTAACATAACTTTAGGTCGACATCACGTTAACAACTTCAACCCCTGACTGTTAACAATCATTGAGTACAACCAGCTGTCAATCACAGCACATTTATTAAATCTGCCTAAAATTAAATGAAAGACAGGAGTGCCCAATGCTACATCAAATTGACAAAACATATATGGTAATAAGTATAAAGTTTAAATACTTCAATAATAACAGTAATTACTTGGTTATTTAGTTAAACCCTTTGGCCAAAGCTTCGTAAGCCTGCATACCAACGTCAAGGTATAACCAAATTAATGCAGGTCCTAACCCTAAAACTGTGAACCCTTCCTTTTACCTCTGTATGAAGGGAAGCAACTACAGTGAGACTTGTCCATTTACCAAAAAGCCAGAACCTCCCAAGTTAAAAAGGTGGGGAGGGGTGAGCTCTGGGGGGAGGTGCCACCTACCTCCATTTAACTGTTACCAGTCAGAAATTGAGGGTTCACAGTTTTAGTGTTAGGACCAGCATTAATTTGGTTATAGGTAAAAGAAAAGGGGTGAAGGCGGTCACAGCAATAGAAGTCCAGCCCAGGAACAAGTAAAATTAAAATCAGCTTTAATTTACATGCTGTACATCACAGAAGGGGCACTCTGACGCGTTTCGTCCTTCTCCAGAACTTTATCAAAGTTTAGTGTTAGGACCAGCATTAATTTGGTTATACCTTGACGTTGGTATGCAGGCTTACGAAGCTTTGGCGAAAGGGTTTAACTAAATAACCAAGTAATTACTATTATTATTGAAGTATTTAAACTTTATACTTATTACCATATGTGTTCTGTCAATTTGATGTAGCATTGGGCACCTCTGTCTCTTGTTGTATACATTTGCCACGCTCAGTAGCACTCATTTTGGCATAAATATATATTCATGATGTGGTGGGTGTAGGCGTTTGAGCTACTGTACCTGGGAATGTGTGTGTGTTAACAATTAAATGATCCCATTGCATTTAATGTTACATTACAACTGATGCACAAAAGATTTGTCAGGTCAAAAAAACTGGACAACACCCCATTCATAGTTCTAGAAAGGGATTACCATAAGTGGATGCTGATTCTTCAATGGGGTCAACAAAGAAAAGCAACATGAATATACAGCACTAATAAATGCTATAAATAATAATGATGATGTATAGTCACTAAACTCTTCCTTGTTCATTCATCAAACAAAGGATTTGTAACAAAATGTATAGTTGTTGTTTTATTTACGTCTCAGCCAGGATAGCTCTCGACCGTTAAATAGACACTTTAATAATAATAACATTTCGTTTTGCAGAAATATAATGTGCAGTTTTAGTTACAACTGTCTTGTACTGTTTTAACTTCTGTGCAAATTTCAAAACTATCTGGCACATTATTGGATGGGTCACCTACATTCTAAAAAATATCCTGGGAACCTCTGCATTACATAGTAACCACCATTCACAGTCTATTACAATTGGTTTTGAGAATGCCTGATAATATATTGCAATAATTAACATCTTGCCATAAATTGCAAGTAACTGTTAGCAATTGTGAGCCGCTTCCAGGCATCACTCCCATGTAAACTTGATACGAAGAGTATACTTATATATTGGGCAGGCCCTTTAGCACAAACCATCTTCTGTCTGACCTACCCAAACCCTAATAAAATAAATCATGTTCACATTTTATCTCAAATCACAAATTATAGGGCTATTTTCATTGTTGAAAGTGATCAAAGCATAGCTCAGGAAACATGGCTTGAAATTTCAACATGACCCTCCTTTTGCGTTCATTCAAGCAATTCAAATGAGCCTCCACAGAGGAAAATTCTTTGCTAACACTACACCGATTGTAAATGATTACTAATGTAATGACATATTCATGCAATACATACTTTGGAACATAGCTCACATCATGTGACTGCAAAAGGGCTTTTTTATACCTGTGTACTGTATAAACAAATGGGACAATAAGTACAGAAGTGACTGAAATCTGCCATAGAATTCATCACATTGTTTGGGTTTCTCAGCTGCCATTATTGTTAAAACATTATTTGGTGTGGGGGGGGGGGGGAGGGTGTTGTCAATCAGAAGAAACTCTAAAAGTGTTGCCACGAGTCTCACACAGGTTCACGAGCTTGCAAATGTCGACATTAGGGGAGATGTATTACCCTTATCAGTGCCAGGGGTCCGGTGGTACAGAACCTCTTGCATTTTGGCATCATGCGACTGCTCCTGGAACGATTCCATAATGGGACCAGGCCCCCAGATAACAGATACAAAAAAGACAAGAACCCCCCCCCAAAAAAAAACTTTAAGTTAAATAACTCAGCAATATTTGAATTTGTATTGTGAATAAAACAGGGCTTAACAACTCCCAAACGACAATCCATGTGAAGCATAGTGTTGCTCAGCTGAGGGTCTGCGTTTGATTTTGTGGCTGTCTAATCTCCACACCGTTCGAGTTCAAATGGAAATCAGAGCGGTCTTCCCGATCTGTCCCTCATGGAAACTAGCAAGTGCCCATAACATGCCTGGTACGTGATAAGGGTCTTTGGCATGCCACGGCCCAGCCTAGGTACGTCATTAGGGCACTGGAAGGGCTAGGCCAACAAACTTCAGCAATGACAATCAGATTTCTCACTTGATTAACATCCTTCCTACAGTATGTTTACTTAATTTATGTATAAAATCAACGTGACAAGGTTTCTTCAAGCCTGTTTCAGTCTTTCAAAGGCCTTTCTCAAATGTTCTGTAAAGGCATCTTTCCAGGGCTGGAGAAGATTTTAGCTTCATTCATTTGAATTAGGTTGAACTCTTGTCCAACACAGGGAAGAGGCTTCACAGCTCATTGAATTGGGGCAGATATCATAGAGTGTTTAAACAGCAGATATCAAAATTCTTAATAGGCACACAACAATAAACACACTAGGCGTTGGATTTACTAAGCCGTGATATTGCTGTTAAAAATCTACCCCCCTTTACCTTGCATTTTTCGGTAAAAGATTTCCTAACTTGCACAAAGACTGTGCTGTTTGTACAGTAGCTCACTAGTACATGCTATCTTCCTAATTGTATCCCGTATGCACAAAGTACAGTAGATTGCCAACACTAACAAAAAGTTGAAAGGCATTCTTATGTAAGGGATTTACTTTCTTTCTTTTTATTTTTATTTCAGTACTGTACATCCAAAGATGGCATCTGCATTAACTGTGAAGCAGGGAATTCCTCCTGTCCACTTGGGGTGTTTACACAGATCCTCAGGCTGACTCTGAATAGGCAGGGATGGAATTAAAGAAACTCCGCACACCTTGAACTCTGACACTGAGCAGGGAATGAAACATTGTGTCTGTGAAATGTGGAGTCAGAGCTGCCAGAGCACATGAGGTGCTAGGACTGTCCTGGGAGCTAGTAAGGCTTCCTGGACTAGGCCAGACTTTATCCCACAGACCCCAGGCAGCCCCTTCACTGTAGATAATTGTGTGAGGGATCGCCAACAGCATAGGGATTACCCTGTAGCTAAATACCTTGGCGGAGCAGGACACCAATTTTACAAAAAATGCAGTAACCCGGCGCCCCAATAGACAACAATACCCCAGTCCAAATGTCAGTCCATATGGTAGGTTGAAAGTTCTTTATATAATTCTTGTTGTGGAAGAAGTGATGGTTCAGTTGCAGATTATTGCTTCCGTGCTCCTCCTGTAATGCAATGAACAAAAGAGAAAAGACCATTGCGCAGCCATACGAACCACTGAACGCCTCCAAAAAAGGATTTATAATAATAAACTTACAAACATGTTGTGTCAGTGTTCCTTTGAGAGAATCTGTGCTTTAACCAACTTCTTTTTTCGGATATCACGAACCCCACGTGTTTTCCTTTAAATGTCAGTTCACTCTTCTGTTCTCTCACAGCAGCTCCCATAAGCCAGGCTGTGAAAAGACAGCTGACAATGTGCCGTCCGCAGCTTGATACAGTCTGGGGCAATGGTCCCTGTGGTAACTACACTCTCACTCCTCACAAACCCCGGTGTTGGTGTCAGACTCTGCGCAGCTGCCTGTTAACGCCCCCCTTCCCGGTTCTCATGTGCTAGTGCAGCTAGGCTCCCAGATAACAGATACAAAAAAGACAAGAACACCCCCCCCCCAAAAAAAACCTTAAGTTAAATAACTCAGCAATGTTTGAATTTGTATTGTGACTAAAACAGGGCTTAACTACTCCCAAACGACAATCCATGTGAAGCATAGAGTTGCTCAGCTGCGGGTCTGTGTTTGATTTTGTGGCTGTCTAATCTCCACACCGTTCGAGTACAAATGGAAATCAGAGCGGTCTTCCCGATCTGTCCCTCATGGAAACTAGCAAGTGCCCATAACATGCCTGGTACGTGATAAGGGTCTTTGGCATGCCACGGCCCAGCCTAGGTACGTCATTAGGGCACTGGAAGGGCTAGGCCAACAAACTTCAGCAATGACAATCAGATTTCTCACTTGATTAACATCCTTCCTACAGTATGTTTACTTAATTTATGTATAAAATCAACGTGACAAGGTTTCTTCAAGCCTGTTTCAGTCTTTCAAAGGCCTTTCTCAAATGTTCTGTAAAGGCATCTTTCCAGGGCTGGAGAAGATTTTAGCTTCATTCATTTGAATTAGGTTGAACTCTTGTCCAACACAGGGAAGAGGCTTCACAGCTCATTGAATTGGGGCAGATATCATAGAGTGTTTAAACAGCAGATATCAAAATTCTTAATAGGCACACAACAATAAACACACTAGGCGTTGGATTTACTAAGCCGTGATATTGCTGTTAAAAATCTACCCCCCTTTACCTTGCATTTTTCGGTAAAAGATTTCCTAACTTGCACAAAGACTGTGCTGTTTGTACAGTAGCTCACTAGTACATGCTATCTTCCTAATTGTATCCCGTATGCACAAAGTACAGTAGATTGCCAACACTAACAAAAAGCTGAAAGGCATTCTTATGTAAGGGATTTACTTTCTTTCTTTTTATTTTTATTTCAGTACTGTACATCCAAAGATGGCATCTGCATTAACTGTGAAGCAGGGAATTCCTCCTGTCCACTTGGGGTGTTTACACAGATCCTCAGGCTGACTCTGAATAGGCAGGGATGGAATTAAAGAAACTCTGTGAACCTTGAATTCTGACACTGAGCAGGGAATGAAACATTGTGTCTGTGAAATGTGGAGTCAGAGCTGCCAGAGCACATGAGGTGCTAGGACTGTCCTTGGAGCTAGTAAGGCTTCCTGGACTAGGCCAGACTTTATCCCACAGACCCCAGGCAGCCCCTTCACTGTAGATAATTGTGTGAGGGATCGCCAACAGCATAGGGATTACCCTGTAGCCAAATACCTTGGCGGAGCAGGACACCAGACTGTGCTGTGAGCTACTCCGACTAGAGGCAGCACCGCGTGCGTGGCCTGTACATGAGGCGAGAGGGGATTGATGTCAGTGACCTCGCGGCATGGGACCTGACCACCCCCCATCCTGGAAGCATCTCCTGGTTAGGCCTGTACCAGGAAGGTAGAGTACACCAACGATGCACGAGGGTAGCGCTGCCCTCACGTATACACTTGGGACAAGGGAGGCTCTGATGGACACAGGGTTACTGGTGACCAGGGTGCCCTAAGTATTGGGGGCGTACTAGCACCCTTATTATTGCACTGTTATTGTTATTGTATTGTTCACGTATTGCTGTGTTGCATATTGTTCTCTTTGCTATACCATGAGATCACAGTAAAGACCTATTGCATAACCGATGTGAGAGTGATTTCTGGGGTATACAGTATAGGTATACCGGTTCCCCTGAGGAACTATCCCGCCAATGCTGGGATCCTCACGGGTGGAGTCGCTGCACCCATTCCCCCCAGGAACCCCACTAGTGGAGGCTTAGCCCCTGTAAGCCAACGGTAGTAGTGTAGCGCATAACTCCTGCTGTTTCCCTTAGGGGTACGGAAGGGGTGTTACAACTGTAAACATTGAGTATCAAATGTAAGAAAGCGAATGAACACGTTTACTGCATAACACTTGACCAATTGGCAATAATTAAACATTTGGCATTAAATAAATGCTTATACTGTACATGGGCAATTTGAACAGAAACACCCATGGTGCTGTGTTTGGGATTTTTAGCTACTCTGAAGTGAACACAACCTATGTAGGTATTACAAATGAATTGTCCATACTACTAGAGGCCAATTTATTAGATGCACCAGAATTTTGATGTGTATCATTCCCTGATATACTGTAACATCTTTTTTTTTTTTTTTAAGTGAGTCAAGAATGGCTTTAAAAGATATTGGAGAAAATCAAGGTCAGGCATTTGCAATCCACTACCCGTGACACATTTGTATTAATGTTGGAAACTGGAATCTCACATGGGGCTTTAAGGTTAATCCCGGTAGCAACTCTAGTGAATTGATTGTTCATTTATTCAAACAACAAATCTATGTTCCGTGTCTGCTATAATCACCAAAGCCACACAAAGAGAAATTCAGTCCGTAGAAGGCAAATTCAGGTCCTCAGTCCATATGTAAATAATGAGCCACAGAGTGAGTTATTGAAAGGGTGTATGATAGATTGCTAAAGCTTCAGAAAACATCAATAACAGAGCCTTTACTGCATTGAAGGAACCTGAAAAAGGCAAGAAGATGCAGTTACAGTAGTAAAACTGGCTCAGGTGAAAGTGAGAGAAAGTAAGTACAGGATTAGCAAATGTTTAAAACAGTTTCTAGACCTCACAGAACCTTACCAATTAGAGTGAATTTATAGAAGGCAGAAGGCAGAAAACACAGTGGTATCAGTTGTCAGGCATTTGAGTTGAGGAGGATAAGCATCATTGCTCATGGAGGACAATGCTAGCATGTAAATCCATTCCTACTGAATAAACATTCTAATAAGGTCGTGATCAAAGTGTCATTGAAAAATGTGCCTGTTAATGAAAAACAATTTGTCTTTGGTGTAGTAAAAGCATATTATATATGTTTATATGCAATATTAGTGGTGACAATGTAAATCCTTCTATAAAAAGTTAGTTTGAACCTCTCTGTATATTACATCACTTTTTTTCATAATCAATATCATTTTTGCATTTTGAAGTTGTGTGTGATATAAATAATGTTTTTTTGATAAAGAGTACGAAAGGATTAGATTGTCCATGCTTAGATTTGAAGGTGTGAGGTATATCTGAAATGTGTCAACCTGGCCATGTTCACTTGATTTAAAATCATACATTTTAATCTGCTGTTCCTGTTTAATGTACAAAAAATGTTCTAATTTTCTTCACTAATGGTCAAAATCATCATAAGCAATGTCAGAGATGCAAGACCATATTTACTAAGCAGTCTCCCATGAAGCCAGGCCTCCCTCTGGGCTTCCCCTTACCTCCGGTAGCTCCGGGGGTTGTCGCGGACTGGAAGGAAGGGCGACCGGCGGCTCCCTTTGCAGGGTGCCACCATGTTGTTTATAAGTGCGCTTGCGCAGACGGTTCGTTCATGCGCAGAAGAATAGGAGTTGCATGGTGGCCATCTTGCCCCATCTTGCTAACGCGCAGGAGCTAGTGTAGCAGCAGCCATCACACCCACAGTTCCGCAGGTAGACCCGGATCAAGTGTAGTTTGTGATTGCTCCAGGGAAGGCCACTTAAATAGGGAAGCTTCCCCATTTTACTGTTTAGTGTCTGGTACACAGTGAAGATGCCGCGCAGTGATTCATGGCCTGTGGTCTGAGACCAGACCACCTACGTACAGCGACTCTTAAAGGTGGGACCCTCCTACCGGAGACCACCCAACGCAGTGGCAGACGACGTCGCTGGATCAGCGGATCCTCCTCACTAAGTCAGCCGCACCGAGTACTGGAGTACTCGATAGGTACCTCAAGCAAGTGCAACAACAATTCATGGGGTAGCAAACTCCATATACTTTTGGGTGGGCCCAGACATTGGGGAAAAGGAACTCAGGGTATTGGTGCCTAGCATCTAATGTACATTTGGGGACACTCATTGGTAGTACTGAGTTGAGGTTGTAATACTGTGTGGTACAGGGTACTGTTTATGGTCTGTAGTAAAGGTTGTTATTATATACAGATGTGTGTATTACTGGTATTGTTCCTGGGAGGAGCTTATCCTGCTGCGTCAGGATCCCTTTCAGGTGGAGGTGCTGCACCAAGGTGGATATCAGATCACCCCAGGCTTCCAGTGGCGGAGGCTCTGGCCTTCTGTGAGCCAACAGGTAACGGCAGTATCAGTAGTCTCTTTAGTAAGGAGGAATAGGGCTACATCCATAAGAAACCTTCTGGCTCTGCAAGACACTTTGTATCCCATTGAATTGAGTAGGCTAAAAGGTATCATATTATTATAAATAAATAATATGTCACCAACAATTTCTTCAGTTCTGTACAATGTGGGAGGGAGGACAATAACAGCATATGGCAAAAATGTATGTGTTAAGACAAACTGAGGCAATAGGAAGGAGGTCCCTGCCCCAAGGACGTTACAATCTCGAAGGAAGGGAGTGGAGACACAAGGAATCAAAGTTTCTTATCAAGGGTTTGGGTATCAACATCAGAAGAGTGTTGGATATGTCTCCTTGAGAAAGGTGTGTTTTTAAGGAACTTTTAAATGTATGTATGGTAGGGGAGAGTCTGATTGTGTGTGTGTTAGAGAATTCCAGATTTTGGGAGCAGCACAGGAAAAGTCTTGGAGGCGGGAGGTGTGGAGAAAATGGGGGTACCCAGCGCATTAATAAAGGCAGTGTGCTCGGCTGGTTACCCTTGTTTCGTATTGGGGATGAAGGGGTTAATTTTTCATGCACTGTACATGTCTTATTTTTCCCTCTGTCCCTTGTTGTCCCCATTTTGCAGGATTGTATGTGCTTGAAGTAAAGTACCCCCCAAGCACACACAGATGGAAAATATAATTGTAAGATAAGGGGAACATGTATTTTCAATAATGTGTATTTTTGCTGCAGGTTTTGAAGTAGTTTTTTCGCCTGTCATTAAAATGCACACTAGAACCAAATGTTTTGACACCTATGAACTGGGTCACTTTACTATGGAAGCTTCAAAGGTAACATGCCGGGCCCACGCCTGTGAGTCTCTGAAAGTTTTGCATATCAAAGACCCAGGGTCAGGGGTGTGTGAATTGGCCAGATGGATGCTAAATAGGAAATCCTGCTGGGCCATCTGGGCTAGCTCACTCCCCCCCCCCCCCCACCGAGTTTCCCTTCCAGCCTGAGAGAGGCCAGGTAAAGAGGGGAGTGCACCTATGCTAAGTAGCCAAGATGGCGTTGTCGCACATGTTCTGTGTGAACAGGATATCGCTAGAGTGCCCACTCTCCAAACTGTGGGCAAGTAGGGGATTGGGGAATGAGAACTTTCACACGAGGGGGATTGGATGGGTAGGTTGGAGACAGGCTTTCAAACCCTATATACCTATCCCCATTGTCTTTCGTTTTTCATTCTACCATGTGAGCGGATTTCCAACACGCTTCTAATAGCGGATAAGAGCAGCAGCACATTCCTGCAAACGCAAAGAGTCTTATTACATCGGAACCAAGGACAAAACTCTGCGTTAGGACACTGTGATTGCTGGGGGTTATCTGAATAACCCCAACGGACCAGAAGGATTGGGCTGGCAATTTATGCCCTTGCAAAAGGACTACATTTTAAAAGACAATCTTCTGGTGCTTTGCACCTTTCTGGACATTATCCCCTGTTCCTATACCAGTAAGTGTAATTATTAAGTGTATTCTGCAGTTGTCGTGTGTTTGCCTATCAAGGGAATAAATCTCAGTTTATTTTGCTCAACTTGTTCTGCTCAATTGGAATCCACAAAATATAAATTTGTTAATAAGTGCGTCCATTGTGACAAGCATTTAAAACTGAGGGAGAGGGAATAATAAGGGAGGCGGAGAGACGTAGATCAACAGCGGAGGTGGACTGTGTGTGGGAATGTACTTGGAAATTACAGTAGGTCATAGATGTAGAGGGAAGCAGTGTTATGTATGGATTTTTTAAGTGAGAACAAGTGTCTTGAATTTGACTCTGTAGAGTATGGGTAGCCAGTGTAGTGACATGCATAATGATGCAGCAGACGAAGAGCAGTTAAGGAGGTAAATGATCCTGGCAGCAGCATTTAGAAAGCACTGGAGAGGAGACAGAGGGTAGAGAGGAAGACCAACTAGAAGCAGGTTGCAGTAATTTAGTCTGCTTATAATGAGCAGGCGAGTAAGAATTTTGTTAGAATGTTCCATGAGCAATATTGCGGTTGTGGAAATTACAGGATTTGGAGAGATCCTGGATGTGCGTGATGAATGAGAGGGAGGAATCAAGAATGATACCTATGCATTTAGCTTAGGGTATTGGGGTTATGGTGCAATAATCTATTGCAAGTAGGAAATCTGGTATAGGTTTAGAGTTGGAAGGAGAGAAAATTATAGGTTCTGTTTTATGAAGGTATATATACGTAGCACACCAATGGTTAAAGATATAAATAATAAAGCATTTTTTCCTCCTTGGTGCTCACCCTCTGTTGACCCCGGCGTCTTAAGGCTGGATCCACATAAATGTAGTAGAATTAGAGATAGAGGTAGCACAAAGGAGACTTTAAATGGATTTAAAAAAAACTTCTGCTGTATTTAGTACATCAGAGTAATAACAAAGCAGTAACGTTTCAGGACAATCTTGTCCCTTCCTCAGACCATACACCTACTACATAGGTTCCATTTTAGACATGTAAGTTTGGGATAGTGATTGGACATCTATGAGGAGATAGAAGAAAGACAGTTAGTGACACGGGATTGGGGTGAAGGGAAGATGTCATCATAGAGTTGATAGTGAAAATTAAATGACTGTATTAGTTTACCAAGAGAAGAGGTGTAAATGGAGAAAAGTAGAGGTCCAAGTACCAAGCCCTGGGTTACACCAACTGTGAGTGAAGAGGATGATGTGCTAGCAATGGAAACACTGAAAGTGTGGTCAGTTAAGTAAGACGTAAACCAGGAGATGGCAGTGTCACACAGGCCAATAGGATGGAGGATGTGTAAAAGGAGGGGGTGATCAGCGATATCAAAGGCAGCAGAAAGGTCCAGCAGAATGTAGGTAGAACAGTTCTTGAGATTCGTCCTTAAGGATGCCATTAGTGACTTTTGTTTAGTCAGTTTCAGTGGAGTGGTTGGGACGGACTCCAGACTGAAGTGTATAAAGGAGAAAGTTAGAAGAGAGAAAGTCTAGAATATGGTTACAAATGAGTTGTTCAAGAAGTTTGGATACAAATGTCTGAAGGTAGATAGGATGGTAGCTGGAAAGGGAGGCCAGATCGAGAGAAGGTTTCTTCAGGGTGGGTGTGACAAAAGCCTTCTTGAAGGATAAAAGAAATGAGTTTGTGTTCAGAGAGAGGTTGAAGAGATTCGTTAGTGTAGGAATAATTGCGGTGGAGGGTGAGTGGAGGAGGAGTGAGGGGATGGGATTGAGTGGGCAGACTATAGTGGTGAGACGAGATGAGAAGATGGGAGACTTCCTTATCAGTAACTGGTTGGAAGCAGCAGAAGATTGCATTGTGAGCATGGTGGGAGATATTTTGTGTAGATGAGACTGGACAAAGTGCTACTGTATGTCATGTCAAATAGCGCTGACTTGATCTATCAAGGGCATTATAGTAAAAAAAAAAAAATTGGTAGCTTATGAAATCTGCTGAAGAGAGTTATTTCCTCCACTGGTGTTCGGCATTGCAGGAGCATCACTGGAAGTATCGTGTTTTGCTGGTGTGCTATAATTGCTTGATTGGACGGTAGGAGCGAGTTGTGGCAAGAGAAATCTGGTCACTGGTAGATGGAGAGAACTGTTGTATAAGGAGGTGGCCAAGTCAGGGCAGGAAAGGGTGGCTGGAAGAGAGTGCAGGTTTTGCGGAAAGCTAGAAAGCTGAGAAAGGTTTATGTTGTGTAAGTTTCGGTTGGTCTGATTGGTGAGGAGGAAGAGGCAGTAGAAAGAGAGAGGGAGGAGGAGATGAGTTGTTAATTAGAGAAGTTGGTGAGTTAAAGACATTAGAGAGGGAGCAGAAATGATAAAACACATGGTCAAGTGACTGACCATTATGACGCGTAGGAGAATTGGTGTACTGGGAGTGACCAAAGGAAGAGGTTAAAGAGAGGAGATGAGATGCAATTAGAGCAGGGGTGCACAAACTTTTGTTGCTGCGTTCCCCTGCCTTGACTCCCCCGGTGCTCACGCCCCCCCTTACCTTAGTGCTGGGTCATAAGAAATAATGACACGTGACCCATGGCTTCATTTGACGCTGCATTGCCATGGAGGTATGTCCAGAAGCTGGCTGAATCTCAGTAAGTTCAAGTTGCAGAGGCCTTGTGCGATACCCCGGCATTTAATTGAAATGCCTTGGGGAAGAGCGTGGGGCCTCTGCAACATCTGCACCCCCCCCCCCCAGAAACATCTCGGAGTGCTCCCCACAGTTTGCACACCCCTGAGCTAGAGCATTAGGCATTGCCAATTGGAATATTACTATTATAATGAAAGTGAGGGAGTCAGAGGAGAGGAAATGTTGAAGCCAGGCAACAAATGTATCATGGAATTGGGAGGTAGGTCCAGGTGGATGGTAGATGACTGTAACAGGGGAGAAAATATGAATAGTGTGTACTAAAAATTAGGAAAATTATAGGGAAGCACAAGGATTTGCAGCTGTTAAAGGACATTGAGAAGAAAGCACAATGCCTACTCCTTCCAGCTCTGGACAGTGTCTTATGACAGAAGACTACTCTGTAAATATGACCTACAGTAAATGTATACAATATACATAAATATGTGGAAATAGCATTTTCTCTCCAATCACTAAACATTGATCACATTTTCAATAAAGAAATAAAGGTTTAGAATTACCAGTGTGCCTAACTCGGCAATAACTTGAAAACATGTGGTATCCTAAAGGGCTTTACATTCAATTTAATGTGTACAGTATAATTAAGATCACTCATCTTAAAGACCTGCAAGCTAATGGTCCTGACATTCTAAAAATGGGGTCGCCACCTCTGGAACTTTCTGCTGGGTGCTGCTTCATGGGTCAAAGAAGTGTCCTTCTAATCATAACAAATATTATATCTACTATTGTACTCGAATGTCAGTTAGAGAGGCACCAAAAGCATGTGACATTTGAATACATGACAAGTGTGCTTATTTCTTGCTGATGTTTTTGGTCATCTCTTGGATAATTTCAACTGCCTGAATCAGAATAATCCAATGTAACACATTCTCCTGCCTGCTGTTCCAGAGCTAGTTCTAAATAAAGATGATGTTATCATTATGTTACTTTTAATATTTTACTTTTAATATTTTTATTACATTTAGTACTTTTAATATTTATTGAATGTATTTATTTTGAAAATATTTTACCAGGAAAGAATACATTGAGGGTCAACGTTCATTTTCAAGTATGTTCTGGGAACAAAATAATACATTGACAACAATATAAGTTACAGTTACTGTACACACATGTTTAAAGTAGGGACCAGACAAAGTTTTGAAAAATAGTAAGACATTGGTTGGTGTGGAGAGACTTAGGTAAATTGTTCCAGTAATGGGATGTAAGAGAAGAAAGTTTGAATATCATCCATAAAGTACAGTAAATAAAGGAATTATGAAATAACCTTTAATACCAAGTTGTTTTGAGAATACAACATCAAAACCATGTTCTCAATAAATGAGGGTCAACGAGACAGAACAATTGTGATGTACTGTACATGAACACCTTTAAAAACCTATAAAAAATAATTAATTATCCCTACACGTTATTGTTAATTTCATGGCGCTTGAAGACAACACCAAAACCACCCTAAAGTAAGTACTAAAAATCTATGCTGTTTTCCTTGATATTCACATACTGTAATTTTAAAGATATTTCTGGAATTTCATTTCTCCACTAAATAAGATGGATAAGATGGGGTTAGATGTTTGCTGTACCCGTGTACCATTGACTGGAATCAGTTGGAAAACTTGTTTCCACGCTTTACCCGTATTAGATTCATACGATAGTATAGCAGTGGTTCAATGTTCACTATTGCTTTGCTCCGGGATGGGATTGTATTTACTCGTGTTTTAATTGTTCTTTGAGATGTTTTTGTGATATTTAATAAATTAATATTTTGTATTATTTTATTGGACCTACCCGTTGTCTGCCCACATTAAAAAGTTTCTTTCCGACCCTTGTGTTTATCATTTTGGAATCTTTTTATATACCTGGAAGTGTTGCAATTCTACAACAATCATGTGCTATTTAAATTCAGAACTTTATGTACAGTTCATAATAGATGCACAGATAGAACCTATGATGTACAGTCAGTTTTCATTCTATTTTGCAGCATGTCTAACACATAGACTGTGCAGACCACCCAATCTCTTCCACAATTCTCATGGTCAGAGGTACAGTATGTGTGCAGGGCTAACCTAATATAGTTTGAGTTCTGTGTGTGATGGAAAAATAGCCCCACTCTAAATATTACTTGGATGTATATTATGATAATTTAAATAAAATATTTGTTTGGCAATGGTGAATTGTACAATGTGGGCATTCAATTAGAAATCCATCACTCAATATAATCATCAATAAAATCTACCGCAGCATGAGATGTGACCTAAAAGTAATGCATATATAATATTTAATTTATATTATATTGCTAGATTATATTATATTATACCATCGGTTCCCAATATTTCTTATTTCGTCACCCACAAGCAATTATTTTGCATTTGGAAGTCCCATTTTTTATTCAATGCACAAAGCAAAATTACTATGATTTGGGGGGCTGGGAACCAAAACAATCCCATGAAAAAGAATAAGGATTTTACACAGTGTATTATAATAATTGGGCTCTTGAAACAAAAAAACTGCCTTAATTCTATTTGTCTCTCCCCTCCTGTTACTTTATATACCCCCTTTCTGTGTATTTTTGTCATCAATGTCCTCTTTCTTTTTTTGCCACTTTCTGTATCTGCCAGTGTGTATGTCACTCCCAGCACTGCGATCCCGCACCTATTAAAGTAAAGTAAACAAACTCCAGGTTTGCAAACATTTCATTGTACAATGGTAAAGATGTGTCAGGCCTCAGTGCTTTCTCTTTTAGGATACTGTAAATTGGAATATATTCTGATGTGCTAACATTGTCCTGGAAACCCTGTGGAAACGTCGTAATTTTCTGAGTTTTACTAGCATATGTTCTGTAATCTACAATGGTATATGCTACACCTGTACATTAATATTTAAGACTTTTAGGGGCATATTCTAGACCCTCTATTCTTGTAGTGCCAAAACATGCGAAAGAACACTTTCCGATCACATTGCATTTTTTTTTATTCTCTAAGCCCTCCTCACATATACAAACCATGAAGGGAAAAGTTTTTTTTGGAGGGGGGGGGTTATAGGGGAGGTTTAGTTCTCTGCTAGAGATGCTGCCCTGAATAGCAGAGGTTGTGGGTTCTGATCTTGTTGGGATTGACACTAATACTCTCTTCATCACATGGGCCCTTAGACTTGTCATTATTGGTCTTATGGAAATCAGGCCTGCAGGGGGCTTAATCTCTGTTGGTAGTGCCTCCAGTCAGCGAGGATCCTGTGTCTGCCGGATGGTCCATGCTGACTCCTCTCTTATCACAAGGCAGTGAGTCACACAAGCTTAGATGGTTCAATGGAGGTTTACTCATGGTCCATGAACTCACAGCAGTCCCCATTCCCTGGAAGGTTACTTTAAGGCTAGAGGCCCATATAAGCTCCCTTCTGGTTCTCCTGTATCCCCTAGTGGGACACAGGGTAGATGTTGTCACTCCACAGGGGAAGGAATGAGACACACAGACTTCTGGGAGAGTGCCAGTTGGGCTTGTAACCCTGCCCCATAACAGGGCAGGTCTGATACTGATAGGCATCATACATTTGCATATTACTCAACCAGTATCCTCCCCTAGGCTGACACTCTCAGGTTGTTACTAGGCCCGCCCCTGGATACAGCCAGTGTATCCAGGCTGCAGCAACAAGCTAGGCCTGCATGAGAGAATCTAACCCCTCAATGTGCCTGTACTTACCAGGACTTACATTGTGAAGGCCCAACAGAAGAGTAGCAGCCTGAGGCTATGCTACATATACAACTTGAGATACTGTTAGATTTTTAAATTTAAAGAGCTTTTGTGCAGAATTCCTAATTTCTGAGGCAAAAAGATGCATTTTTATTATACCAAATCCTTTATATCTTCAACCCAGCTTCCATACTCAACCTTGCCCTCTCTTTAACAAATGTGTCCTAATCCCTACCCAGCCACAAAGCCAACATCAATCCCTTTAAATCACTGCTCTAGTTTATCACTTCCATAGTCATATCACTCATTAGGCTGTAAGCAATGGATCTAACTTTGTAATTTCCTCCATCATAGTTGTAAGAATACCAATTTTGGTGCATTTCTATAAGCTATATCACTGTGTGATGTTTCAGGCACATCAATCCCCTTCTCTTATGATAAGGCCATATTTATTGTATCATCCTTATGTGGATGGAGACCAATTAAAACAGTAGATAGGAAAAACTTTCTATGAACCCATGAGTTACCATGGATTTGTTGTTGCAAAGGGCCACTTTCCATGTATAATAATAGCTTAAGGTATGTGGTGTTCTGGATTGAAGGCCTGAGTTGTAATGGGAGAAAGAGAGATGTTTTCACAATTTATTTTTCTAGTGGTAAACATTTTATTATGTGGGAAGAGATTACATTCTGACGTCTGTGTCCAGATGTTAGTGCTCATTTTATTTCTACATATACAGTAGTTCTAATTGTATTACAATTACGTTGAAATGTACTGTGTTTCTTTTTACTAATGAGAAGTTATCATCTGGAGCTGTGTGTGTTTAAGTATTGGAAGATAACTCAGAGAAAATCCATGATCCTGAAGACTTAGGCTGTGGCCAGGGTGGGAGAGTGCTCGCTGGAGCTCGAGTGCTGTGACGTCAGGCGCTGGGCGTTTCATGGCCAGCCAGTTGCACGCTTGAGGGGGCGAGTCAAGGGGCACGGCCTTCACATCATAGTGCTGGTTCGCCCTCATTGGGCGAGCCGCTAACATGACGCATCAGCGAGCAGCCAAATCAAATGTGGTTGTCTCGACAAGCAGGTAAGCGCCACGCACGCTGGCCACACACATTGCATCAATGTGTTTAATCGCGGCCAGCGTGAGTGCGCCCGCCTGTCCCCTCAGCGGTACCCTGGCCGAGGCCTTAGTGCAACCCCCTCCCCCCCCCTACTGGAATATATTTCCATATACAAAGGTAACACTTTAGTTATGTGTAAGGAATTTGTGTTTTAGTCTATGCTCACTTGAAACAATCAGCGATGCCAGCACTCTTCACTTGAAACATTCAACTAAACATGCTCCATTTAACTGCAATGCTGGTTTATACTAACAGCCTCCCATGTGGCGTCTTCAAAGTATGACTTTCAGTATCAGGATTAATAACTGCACATCATTGACACTGATTTTGACTGACATTGATTCTGAGGTGCGGTTATTCCTGATACTGAAATGCGTGTTTTAGTCTATACACCATATAACAGAGTTCTTCTTCAGCCTTCAGCCTTCAGCCTTGGGGGGTGGGAGGAAGGGGGAGGGACTCCTAGTGGCCTGAACACCATACAGTATAGTCCTGCTAATTTCATTACAGTTATTAAAATAGCTAAGTGTTGTTTTCCATGGCATAGGCTTTAGTAGCTATGCACTTTTTAAAGAGCCAATCCAAGCTGTTTGTTTTTTTTCTTCATTTTTTTTATACAGGATTGAAGCAGGGGGTGTGATGTTGACCCCGTTAATTTCTGCTCCAGGGAACACATGCATCCGGAGGGTCTTGCCTTCATGGTGGGTGCCAGTAGCCACTTCAGGGTTAACATTATGGTGGCTTTTCAATAATCCCGATCCCTACGGGCCAATAGGAAGTCGTAACATCACCTAGTGTGGCTTCCTATTGGCCAATGTGACGCGGGAGCTTTAAACTGCAGGAGATACCGGTATACCCTTCGTGGTAAGTATCTCCAGAAGCATGTGGTTCCTGGAGCTGAAATTAATGGGGTTCAGCTCTGGAGCCCCCGTGCTTCATTCCTGCATTAAACAATTTAACAAAAAAACAAAAAAACGTCATGGATTGCTCCTTTAACCCAGGCTGTGCTGAAAAGCTGTGTAATACAACAGGGAAAAGGTGACACTGTGTGCTCATTTGCATGTCATTACCCAGAACCCCTGGCTGTAGTGAAAGCATTGTATGCTAAGCGATAATAGGGAAAGGCAGGGTTACAGAACTGTCTGAGATCTGAACAAGCGATATTTGTATTTGCTGTTTTTCATACTGGAATTCCCTATAATGCAATTGCAATAAAAATGTATGGTACAAGTGTTATACATAGTTTTTGTTTGATAATTGTTAAACCTACAATTACTGTATATTACAATGCTCTCTCTCAAATGTTCCCTTATCTGTCTACATAGGAAAACAAATTGAAGATCATTGTCAAGAAGTATAAATAATAATAATTAAACACAAATTCACTGAAATGCATTAAAACATTCTTTAATTAATTATTAAAATAAAATTATATTTCATTGGGTCCTCTTGTTCTTATGGGTATACACTGTGCAATTCCAAAAAGTGAGAATGTGGATAAAAAATGTTATTGATAAGATAGATGATAGGTGGTCGGCCAGGCTAAATCTATCTGCAGGGTCTAATCCAGAGATAATATAGGAGAAGTAGGGTCATAGAAGATTTGAACTGTACTAAATGTGTAAAGAAAGCCCGAAAGGAAGTCATACAGTATTTATTGTCTGTCTCTGAATGTCTCTGTGTCTGTCTGTCTCTGTCTGTCTGTCTCTTTGTCTGTGAATGGAGCTTCCTAGTCCCTCTCAAGGAGGAATGCAGACTTTTCAACTGAGGATACAGGGTGTCACTTATTTTCTATGGTCTGGGGCTTTATTAATGGTTGGCATTGGACCCTGTTTGGATTAGTTCAGGGGGGCTATGACCCTGAAGATTGTGGATGCCTTCAATTTGGAGGGGGTAAGTGAACATTGTTTAGTTAATGAATCCATTGGGCTACCCCCGATATTTGTTTTAGACAAAACTTAAAAATAAATATCGTTCAAAGTACAGCGAAAAAAATGTCCGAAGTGGAGTATATAGAATATAGCATTTAGTGTTAAGAATACTGTCTTTGAATGAATTAACCTCATTTGAATCCTAATGTCAGGTTCTTAGACCTTGGCTAACTTATTTCCCAGTGCCTTAGGCATCAAATGTAGACTTCAGCTGTTTGGGGTAGGGATGTATTGTGTCTAAATTGTATGCACAGTATTCCATACACTGTCAGATCTCTATAAAAACAAGACTGTTGTCAATTCTTAATACCAAATATGTATACAAGTGTAAATATTATAATGGCAAACCTTGGACTGAACTGCAGTAGCTACAAGCCATTCATGATGATGCAGTAAATGTTGTAAAACAAACATTAGATTTGATTTTATATATTTTAATCTGATTACATTTATATATAAAGACAACACAAAAATTAAGTAGCGCTAAAGAGGATGTGAAGTAACCCTAATAAATGATAAAATATAATGACATATTTAAAATATTAAAATAAATTAAAATTACCACAATTTAACCTAATAATATCTACAAACCATAACGTGATAGTGAAAAAAAAGGAAAATCCAAATTGAATGTTCCACTCAAACAAAAACGAAGTCGCCGCAGTGTGACGAAACGGGTAGAGCTGTGACGTCATCGCATTTGTGTTGGTGTATTTGGAGTCCCTGGCTTCCCTGCGCTCCAGCTGGCGGTAATTTCAAGTGTTAGCAATCATTGTATGAGGGAGCAAAGGACGTGCAGGCATTGGATGCCTTTATATCTTGCTGCCAATTCATGGTGAACCTGGGCTGTTTACATCCACTCTGCAAACCTGGGACTCACCCTACCACCACAGATGACCACAATAGAGATTTCTCTCCCACGAATGGTTCTGTTTGAAATCCTGTAAGTGCATATTCTTATGGGTTGCTGATTTTTTAAATAAATGTACCTTATTTTACCTTATTTTACCTTTACCTTAAATACCTTAAATAAATGTACCTTATTTTTTACTCAGTTACGTGCTATGGAGCTTGCGCTTTTGTTTGTTTTTTGTTCTCCATTACATGATGGTGTATGGTGGTGCACCTGCAAGTAACAGGACTCCTGAGTCTCCCGCTTGATGGTATTAGGGGATGTCATCAGGAACAGGTAGCTGAGGTAGTGGGTGCGAGTCCTACCTATATCATGTGCAGCGCCTCCCCCTCATCAGGATCTATGCTTCCGCAGGGAGATGGTCCTGGTGAGGAACTCCTTCTCGGTGGTGACTGCCACTGCAGAGTAATCTCACACTCACACAGTGGGGGTATCTTTGAACAGGGCATCTTTATTGACGATCTTACTGTAGTAGACTGCCCCATGCAGCTTTCAGCTCTAGCCGCACATTTCTCCGTGCTGTCCCTTTGCCAGGTACTGCCCTCCTAATTGGAGTGGGATCCCCTCTCCCCGTAGGGAGATCACCCCTGTGCCAGGTCCCTGGACACAGTGTGGCCTAGACAGGCTTGATTTGGATATTTGTGCCACTAGTTACAGCACTAGGGTCACAAAGCCATCCTGCAATCCCTTTCACAGGAGCCAAACACTTTAGCAACAACAACACTAACTTGACAGTGTTGTGCCTTATATACCTCAGGGGGCAGGCACATCTCTGATGTCATCAACCAGGGACTCAGAGCATGCAGCCACTCCCATCCATACATAGGACACCTCACCAGGGTGTGAGGGAAAACCTCCATAACTACTGCTGACATTCCTGTACTTACCAGGGTTTACTGCCAATAGGGAAGATGTCTGCAGTCCATTATTATGCATGGCTACATATACATATAGCAACTGTAAATATTACTGTATGTTCATTTGCATGTCTTAGACAGGTCTGCAACCCTGTCTTTCCCCATTGTCACCCAGCATACAGCGCTTCCACTGTAGCAAGGGATTCTGGGAAATGACATGCAAATGAGCACTCAGTGCCACCTTTTGTCTCAAGCTCGTATTACACAAGCCAACCCTCAAGCCAATGCATGCTGTTTTAAACACAGCTTTTAGACAGAGGCTGGGATGAGATGCAAAGCCATTAGCCCACTCACATACATGTTTCAACCTTGATGGGTATCATCAGTGTGAGGCTGGTCTTAATGGCTAGCAGGTTTGAGACTAGACTAGGTAATCACCACTGTCATTTAGGTTATGGTGGGTAAAAAAAGTGACAAAAACCCTCCACAGTAAAGCATAAAGCAACTGTAAATATTACTGTATGTTCATTTGCATGTCTTAGACAGGTCTATATATATATATACTGTATATATATATATATATATATATATATATATATATATATATATATATATATATTATATATATATATATATATATATATATAATTTATATATATATATATTAATTATATATATATATATATATATATATATATATATATATATATATATATATATATATATATATATAGCCGTCCATGTGTCTCATTACAATATCTGCCAAATTCACTGAATGTACTGATATATAATAATTATATAGTGATTTGAGCTTTGGTGGGTTTCATGCTCCCAATGGGACCCCACCACAGCATTAATCTTTCGAAGCCATGATCACCGCGGTCGCGTGACGATAGGTAGCTGAGGCACTTTCTCACATTTGTGCAATTCTAGAAGCCTCGAGAAGGTTATCGGGGCTAATCGAGGCTCTAGAATGGCGATTTCCTCTCAAAATCCTCCCGCCAGGAAAAGTTGGCGTGAAGGTGGTGAGAACATGCAGAGAAGACGGCGACAGAGGGACTTAGAAAAAAATGCATTTTTTCTGCATCAGATTCATGCCGGGGGTCTCTGGAGCCGATACCCATTAATATCAGCACCGGAGGCCTCGGCATGAATCCCATGCAATATAAATTTAGTGGCTACTGAATGCACTTTTTTATAGAGCCAATTCAAGATTTGTTATTTTTCTTCATTTACAGGCAACAGGTAACAGGCAACATTTACAGGTTAATTATCAGTGCCATCTTTATTGTGGGTAGCAGGGGTTGGTGAATAGATATACTAATATCTTAACTACCACGAGATATACAAAATTAAAGTACAGAGAAAATACATATATACCGTAGTGCAGTATGTTTGCTACAAAAAATGATGTTAAAAAAGTGAATAATGCTGTATTACACTCACAAATTGGAAGTGCCAATCAGGCTGATCTTCTTGAAGTTCTTAAATGGAATAGACAAAAACATGGCATAATCCCATAAAATAATTTTTATACATAGAAAAAAAAGTGTGTGTGTGTCGATCACGCGCATTTTAAGTGAAAATTCTTTGTCTTTTGTCACTGTTTTGTCACAGAACTTGTATTTGTGATGGTGTTGTTTTTAATTAAAAATCAAAACACAATTTCAGTGCCAAAACGCAAAAGTTTGACTTAGAATGCGTGTTTTAGCTAGTTGCAATTCTATATTTGTGTGGTCCTCGGGGGCAACCCGATCCGACCACGCTATAACCGTGGTCGCGCTAATTTTAAAAAAAATTGGCCGCCGCGCGCCCGATCGGGGGGCGGAAGAGGTGGAGTGAGGCGTCGGCATCTCTACACGTCCCCCAGCCCTACACGTCCTCCAGCTGCCACCGTAACTCCCTTTGCACTTCCCCCAGCAGCCTTACTTCCCCCCGCCAGCCCCGCTTCGATCCCCCCCACCAGCCCCGCTCCGATGCCAGCCTTGCTCCCAATCCCTCGCTCCGATGCCAGCCCCACTCTGATTCCCCCTGCCAGCCCCGCTCCAATCCCCCCTGCTAGCCCCGCTCTGATCCCCCCCGTCAGCCCCGCTCCGATCCCCACCCGCCATCCCCGCTCTGATGCCAGCCCCACTCCGGTCCCGCCCCCGCCATCCCCGCTCCGATGCCAGTCTGCTCTGATCCCCTCCGCCTGTCCCACTCCGATCCCCCCGCCATCCCCGCTCCGATCCCCCCGCCAGCCCCGATCCGATCCCTGCCAGCAGCCTACACCAAACGTTGAAGGGTAGGGGGTGGGGCTGTGTGAGTGTGTGCAGTGTGTTGTGAGTGTGTGCAGTGTGTTGTGATTGTGTTCAGTGTGTTGTGAGTGTGTGCAGTGTGTTGTGAGTGTGTGCAGTTTGCTGTGAGTGTATGCAGTGTGTTGTGAGTGTGTGCAGTGTGCTGTGAGTGTGTGCAGTGTGCTGTGAGTGTGTGCAGTGTGCTATGATTGTGTTCAGTGAGTGTGTGCAGTGTGTTGTGAGTGTGTGCAGTTTGCGGTGAGTGTGTGTATTGTGCTGTGAGTGTGTGCAGTGTGTGCAGTGTGTTGTGAGTGTGTGCAGTGTGTTGTGAGTGTGTGCAGTGTGCTGTCAGTGTGTGCAGTGTGCTGTGAGTGTGTGGAGTGTGTGCAGTGTGCTGTGAGTGTGTGCAGTGCGCTGTGAGTGTGTGCTATTAGTGTGTGCAGTGTGCTGTGAGTGTGTGCAGTGTGCTGTGAGTGTGTGGAGTGTGCTGTGAGTGTGTGCTGTGAGTGTGTGCAGTGTGCTGTGAGTGGGTACAGTGTGCTGTGAGTGTGTGCAGTGTGTGCAGTGTGTGCAGTGTGCTGTGAGCGTGTGGTGTGTGCAGTGTGCTGTGAGTGTGTGCAGTGTGTTGTGTGTGCAGTGCTGTGAGTGTGTGCAGTCTGCAGTGTGCCAAAAAAAAATATTTTTTAAATATTCGGGATCGACGCTCAAACGGCGTTATAAGCAATCCGCGTTGTAGCGGATCGCGCTGTAACGGGGTTGAGCTGTAGTAACTGTGAATTACTTGTGTGTGTCTGTGTGTCAATGTGTGTGGTTGTGAGTGTGTGTCAGTCTGTGTGGTTGTGTGTGTGTGTCAGTCAGTATGTGGGTATGTCAGTCAGTGTGTGTGTGTGTGTCAGTCAGTGTGTGTGTCAGTCACTGTGTGTGTGTCTGTGTGTCACTCAGTTGATGTGTGTGTGTGTGTGTGTGTGTGTGTGTGTGAGTGTCAGTCAGTGTCTTTCCTCTCCCTCCACCGAGGTCACTTATGGCCTTTCCTGCCAGCAGTGACATCACTTCCGTCATGGAATTTTGTTACAACTCAAGTGATTTGAAAACTCTGTAGGTGCCAGCAAAGAAGTTTCACTTCAGAGAACAAATACACTAAAAAACCATCTAGATTTAAAAGGCACTGGAGCTCGGAGGTTAATGGTATCTGCTTAACAATACAACCTCAGAAGCCAGAGTGGTTGTACAGATGCAGCGGCCGTTATTCGAAAACTTCACGCGGTGATACCTCGGAATACCCATGTCATGGCGCGTGATTTTTTCCAACCTTACCGCCTTTAGACGTGAGTGCAGAAAATGGCATTTTAGTGTTCTGGTTATTAAACAACTGAAATTGACACAGTAGCACAGTACTGTACACATTACAATTCATTCATTTCTGCCACCGATCCGTAAAGAGTTGCACCCAAAGAAACAGAATCCATGAAATTCAAACAAAGCAACCGCGATAAACACGTGTGCCTGGTGTGATTGGCCCCGTGATTGGCCGCGTGGAATACAGCAGAGCACACGAAAACGGCTTTGTGAAATGTTCACATAATTGCCGCTGCATCTGTATATACGTATACTTTTCCCATATTTGTGGTTTTAGAAATGTCCACTTCTTTAATATGCACTTATATTGTAATATTTACCTATTCACCGCATCACGCTAGTTTTGTACTTATTATCACTATAATATCATTTGTTCATATCTGGGTAGTTGCGCTTTTGGGTTTTTTGCATATACTGCACCGACACACTTTATTCGAGCAAATACCCAGTATGTACCTGGCAGATACCTGGAATGCGCCGCTCCTCACCTCTGACAAGCCCCGTTGCGTTTGCCTTCCCAGCCTGGGTTCATGCCTGGCTGACGGGCGGCTGATCTGTTAAATGATAATGATTAGGATTTAATAGGCTGCAATGCTACGCGTGTCTACCAGATGGCATAAATTCATGAATTGTAATGCAGTATATATATATATACTGTGCAGTATTGCAGCCAGCGGGAATAAAATGCTTCAATCCCTGCCTGGAAAATAACCCAATGCACTCGGGCAGAAAACAGTCACAAACCTCAATACACCCGGGTATACCCGAATTCGTGGGACTAGCCGAGCTCGAATAAAGTGTGTCGCCAGTGTATATACTGTATGTAGCGCTCTTTCCCCCACACCCTGAGAGATAAGGTGACTACGGTGAGTGTGTGGTGCGTTACCTGTGGCTCACAGGAGGTCTGAGCCTCCGCCTCTGGGTGCCTGGGGTGTGCCTAATTCGATAGGTGACAGCACCTCCACAGCACCTCCCGCTAGCCCCGCTCCGATCCCCCCCACAAGCCCCGCTCTAATTCCCCCTGCCAGCCTGGGTGCCTGGGGTGTGCCTGATTCGATAGGTGACAGCGCCTCCACCTGCACGGGATCCTAACTATGTGGGATAACCCCAGACAGGAACATATATGAATGATACACACCAATATGGGTAAAACAATAACACTTTACTCTTAGACTTTCGGTGGTGGTCTGGTCCCAGACCACAGGCCCCAACTGCTGCCCTGCGCTCACTGGTGTCCCTGTCACTAGTGCAGCTAATGGGGCAGTGTCCCTGTCAAAGTGCCTGTCACTGTAGCAGTCATAAACTATAAAGGGGAGTCAGGGCCTTGCTGGGGCCTAAGGGGGTCTCTGGCCTAGTGCAGGGGCCAGTGGCTCCCTGCACATGCACACCCTACCCTTCTGCTGTCCCAGCTCCGACTAACGTGGCCTCCAGCATGTGAATTGTATCAATTCCCTGCAGCAGGGAATACTAGAGCCCTATTAGCTACATTGGGTCAGATGATCTAGCAGCCCCTGGGGCTGCTGGGGAGGTGTAGTTCCTTGCAGTACCTTCCTCTGTGATCGCCAACGCTGCTGCGCTTCACTGCGCATGTGCACGACTCCGCTAATAGCCACCGCACCTAGAATTCCACTGCGCATGTGCCGATTTCCTCGCATGCGCAATCATATGCAAAATGGTGGTGCCCTGCAGAGGGAGCCAATGTGAGTTAAAATAAAACAAAAAAAACTGCTGTACAATTTGTACATGAATTCCATAGTTAATCTCTACTGAATTATGAGTTGCTTGTAGAGAAGGGGTTACATGACCAATGGCTTTGACATCTTTTAACTCCAATATATGTGAAGTGGGACTTCACTGTTTAAGCTAAATATAATTGTCCTTACTATTTTCAGAGAACACCATGTCAGGTCACATCGATCATTTTATACATTCTTGGTCTACATAGTGAACTTGCTCCTACTCTTCGGGGGCTTTTTCTTGGAATCTTGTCTCTAATTTGTGAGAATCCTAGACTCTGGAGGTCACTCATTTAGTCATTTATCAAGAGCAAAGGAGAGTGCAGATAGGAATTGGAGGCATGTTGTGGGCATGTTGAGTTGTGACTATTTACGAAGCCCATTTATCTCAGATATAGGGACTTATTTAAAAATACCACACCATCACATTACATAATGTATGTAATTGCATGACAGAAGTTAAACTAGCCCAATACATCTGAGACAAATAGCCATTATAAAGGTGCAGTTCCACATAACACCAAAGAGCAGTGATACGTGTAATGGGCTATATGTACTGTAGGTAAATAACTTCACTACTAAAGAAGATGCATATTTTTATTAATCTTTGAATGAAGTAGAAATATTAATCTTTGTATGTTTTCAAAGTAACCAAACCTTTTAAATCTTTACCATATATCTTTTCTGATAAGACTGTTTGTGGAACCATGATGACAATTTAGAGTTGTCAAACAACAATGGGGGTCACAGTGCAAACCGATTCCGTGAGCACAAATGGGTAGTTTGCGGCTTGAAAAATAAAACCCCAGTTTAGAGTTACGTGCACAACAAAGTTTGCGTGGGGCTCAGGCTGCTGGGGTGTCCATACCTAATTTATTTAATGAGCGTGCACACATTGTATTAGCATCCAATTTAGAGCTACAGTAGATTAACATCCGTCCTTAATTTAAGACCCCTTCTTAATGATGTGTGTATAGGAAACAGGCGCTAATCAGACCCTACTTTAAAAAGAACCCAGCATTTGCAACATACATTTTCTGGAGCTATGGCTGCCGCTGTGCAACCTGCTAATGCTGGATTTTCTTAAGAATAGAATAAGACCCCGGGGAAGAAGGGAAACAATTCATTATTATCATTTATTAAAATGTTTCTCACTGTTACATTTGAGTTTGCTTTTTCTCAGTGCCCGCTGGCAGCTTGTTTCCGCGGTCACTGTGCTGGGCTGCCTTCTGCAAGGTTTAGATATATCTCACAATAATACGTTTTTAAGGGCATGTGCCATTAAGGGAGTTATTATTAGGCATGGACATATGATTCTGAAATATGCCAAAATGAAGCCAAGCCAATGGCGCTGATCTGAGACCTCATTACCATTTTTTAGGATTAGCTGCTAATGACTCTGTAGCAACTCTAAACTGGGTCATAATAAGAGACTGTCAAAATCCATTTAGCGAAATTTCCCATGCTCTCCATTCAAAATTCGTTCCACGGTGTAAAATCTGTCGATGTTTCAATCTGTGCAGATGAATCAAACCCCACCATTGGATGCAATCTGCTGGTGGATTTTACCAAATCCAATCCAAAATTCAATCCAATTATGATTAAAGAAATCCAACAAAGACAAATCGTCCTTTTTGAGACTGATTTGGGGAAATTCATGAAATCAAAGGAACTGGCCAAACCACAAAAAAAATTGCCCATCTTTACCAAACAGTCGCTTTGTACTACAGTGTATAGTCTAATTCCCCCGAAATTAGACTGTGTACACAGATAGTGTCAGACCAACCCTTTCCATTGTTCTACTTGGAAAGTGCTATGATGCCATCAATTATTTGTTACTGACTACAAACATGTACAATTTTTCGCTGAAACCCTCTCCCTTCCAGAAGGGTCTGAAATGCATCATTCGTTCTGTGAAAGTATTAATGGCAATTAACATTTCAAAGGTTTTTCTTTGTCTGCTATTAGGACTAGAACTGAACTCCCTTTCCAAATAGACATATTACAATGAGTGCCAAATGCTTTAGACCAGGGGTGGGAAACTCCGGTCCTCAAGGGCCACCAAGAGGTCATGTTTTTAGGATATTCCTGCTTCACTGCAGGTGGTTCAGTCAAAGGTTGAGCCACTGATTGAGCAACCTGTGCTGAAGCAGGGATATCCTGAAATCCCGACCTCTTGGTAGCTCTTGAGGACTGGAGTTGCCCGCCCCTGTTGTAGACACAAACAAGGTTTATAAAAATACCTAAATTAAATACCAAACATGTCCAGTAGGATCCTCATTATGGTAAATCACCAAATGCAACAAATGTTTTAATCCAATAATATTTACATGGGGGTGAATCATCATAATATGGGATCTACAAGACAATTTGCTATTTTGATGAACCTCTGATGTTCTTGGACATTTCTGCTTTTTCACATTGAGCTTAAATTTAAGTTGTATTTTACGAACCTCTAAATCTGCATCGATCATATATATTGTGCTTGATTTGTAGAGGTGAATAAAACAACCGTTACTGCAGTGCAATGCAATTGTGTTGCAAAATGCATTGCCATGTGTTGCACACCAGTGCTTGAAAAATGACGTGAATGCTCTCACTTAGTCATACAGTGCAAAGAAATATTTAGGCTCATTATTCTGCCTCTAGATCCCCTTATCTCCCTTGATTAATAGTCACTTTAATGTCTCAAAGGTTAAGTAACTAATATTTGTCTTCTGTACACTTACAACAAATGACAACATGACAGATCTACAAAATGTGTTCTTTAACTGCTTTTATTGTATGCCAGTAGGCTAGAGCAAATATCAAAGTCCCAAGATGTCTTTACCAGAGCAACGTATAAATAAAATAAGGGCACTTTAGACCAGGGCTGCGCAAACCTTTCATGTTGAGGTATCAACAATAATATTCATTATTTAGTATTTATAATAAGCCAAGATCACAACAGTTACATAGTAGCTATACTTTGTCAGAGTGCTCTTGCTGCCCATGCCTGCAGTCTCCGAAACGCTTGGACCTCCAAGCGCCCACGCCACTCCGATGAGCCGATGTCAAATGGGAAGTGACGTCAGACGTACCCGACGTACTTTTCACCAAGTTGGCTTCATCGGGGGCCAGGGGAGGAAATGGTAGTTTTAATTAATGATCTATTCCACATTTTAACCTATTTTGCTTTTGTAATTAAAGTATCAACATACTGTGTATAAGTTATCTAATACCTTATCTACAGGTCTTTTTTTTTTTTCAGTTTCGGAAATAAGATATATTTTTATAACTCTTCAATGTACTGTAGCTTTAAAAATACAAAATATAATAATAATACAGCATACATTTACATCTAAAATGCCCAGCAACATCATTTTACAACTTGAACCTTTGTCTGGGATGGAAAACGTCTGGAGGATTTAACATTTCATTAAATGGAGAAGAAATTTACGGCAAATAAAGGAAAATAAATAAGAGAAACTATTTTGAGCCTCTTAGTTGGACTGGGATTACCATTGAGCTTTTAATGGTTTCTCCATATAAGTAAAATGCAAAGATCAAAGGGCAGGTCATGTATGGGAAACGCTACATAGAGAATGTGTTCCATGATGTTGGGCACTGAATATTATTACATACCATGGAATAAAGTTGTGGCCAGGTCTCCCTTTGGCCTTCCCCTCGCCCCCACCCCCCCCCCTGGTTCCCCGTTTACCTCCGCTATAGCGGGGAGGTGCAGGGTGCGCAGCGGCAGGCTGGTGATCCAGTCGCGGGAGCTCTGCTGAGGGCACCGCCACCTTGGATGGGCGTGCGCGTGCGCGTGCACACGGATGTCCTGCACATGCACAGGGAGGTGCTGGTAGTTGCTGCGGCCAATACAGGCGCACACACGCGCAGTGGCAATAGAGCGGTGGCCAACCTACAGATAGGGCTCCACTGGGACTACAGCCCCCAGAATGCAAAGGGGCTGCCGGGCATGTGAGACAGCACAGCCAATAGGGCTGCAGTCTTCCCCCTTGCACAAGATTGATACATTTGGCACGCCTGCACCATGAGTCAGTCGGAGGTGGGACACGGTAGGGTGAGGGTGTATGTGCAGGGTGTCTGTGGCCCCTGCACTAGGCCAGAGACACCCCGATAGGCCCCAGCTAGACCCCGACTACCCTGTAAGATTGTGGCTGCTACAGGGACAGGCCCCTTAGACAGGGACACTGTCCCATTAGCTGATCAGTGTCAGGGACACAGCAGGATGCCGTGCAGCAGTTACGGCCTGTGGTCTGGAACCAGACCACCATCGCATATAGAGACTATTACGATGGGACCCTCCAGCTGGATACCACCCCACGTGGAGGCGGACGCCATCGCTGATGGCGACGGCGTGGGACCGGATGTAACCCTGTCTTCAGTTGGTGCTGGAGCACCCAGCAGGTATCACACCTCTACAAGTGCACCAATTATAACACTTACTGTGGGCAGCGCTGTCACACATTGGGTGGGTTGGCTCCTGTGGACACTGGGTGGTTAGGTGCCTAAGGCACCTCAGTACTTTGGGGTAAACCCCACCAGGGTGTGGACAAGGTGGTTGGGAGCACTGTGGTGTTACGGCTGTGTGAGGCCTAAGTTATACATGTTGTGGTACAATCATATATGTGGTCAGTAAAACCTGTTATCTATACAAGTATGCACATTTCTTGTATTGGGTCCTGTGACAGGGTTATCCAGCATTGTTAGGATCCCTCACAGGGATGGTGGCGCTGTGACCAAACCAGGTACACCCCAGGCTCCCTGCAGCGGAGGATCATGCCTCCTGTGAGCCTACAGGTAACAGTGCACCACACATAGTCACCCTAGACACGGGGAAAAGGGGGCTTTGAAGTATTAACCTCTTCACTGGCATATGGTCTCAAACCCTTAAGGTTTAATGATAACCTTAAAGCAGGATCTTAATCATAAATAAAAATATAGTAGTAATATCAATGTTCCTGTATAAGGCTTCTGTGTACAAGTACGGTAAATAGAAATTTCAGGCAAAAGTTCCTTCCCCAATAATGTAGAATCCACAGTTTGGTAAGTTTGCCTACCCCACAGTAATATCAAGTGTAACCATTTCTGCGTGAGTGGTGTTGGAGTGGGACACATAAAGTAAACAAGAACAGAATATTAATGCAAATGCCTCTCTTTCTCTATAATTTAATGCTGCGTCAAAGAACAGAAAATCACTAACAGCATTCATCACCTTTCATTTAGTAGACACTTTGGAAGAAACATCCGCTGAGGAGATTTGTGAGCTCTTGAAAGATTGGGAACAACGACTTCTTGGCTGGACTTTCTTGTTGATCCATGGAAACTTCCAGATGTAGCAGCGGTTACTGCTCCCACTGGCGTGTTATGGCGGGATATGCTGTGATAAGTACTGCGATATACAGTCATCACGGTCATCAAATCCAATGGGAACTCTGCGCAATTCAGCAGATAAAAATAAAGGTTGCTACCTCTGTATTATACTGCGGCAATATACTGTGTCATGGAATAAGAAAGATTTTTTTAGACATGTCTTAGATCAGGGTGTGAGTATGTGCATGTGGTAAGCTGCATAGGTTAGAGCAGGGGTGCTCAACTATGGTCCTAAAGTCCCCCCCCCCCCAACAGGTCTGGTTTTCAGGATATCCCAGCTTCAGTACAAGTGGCTCAATCTGATTGAGCGGGGCTCAGTCAAAGACTGAGCCTCTGATTGAGCCACAAGTGCTGAAGCAGGGACATATTGAGCAACCTATGCTGAAGCAGGCACTGATTAAGCCACCTGTGCTGAAGCAGGGATATTCTGGAAACCTGACCTGTTGGGGGCTTGAGGACTGGAGTTGAGCACCTCTGTCTTAGATAATGATTCTGGTTTATTTTAAAATGGGTTAGCTGAATCTGAAAAGTCAAACTTTAACCAATTTGGTAATTACTCTCTATAGCCATAAACTGATGTGATTTTTTCCCCCTTCAATTTCCACCCCCAAAATTCTCGTAAAGTCAAGGGTAGACACACTTTCTAATACATAATGGGCACTGTGAGCCATATTTACAAAGATGTTTTCTTCCATAAAGCACCTTTCGTCGTTGAAAAGTGTCTCTGTGATGGTGAAGGGGTAGCCATGCCATCAATAAAGATATTATTCCCGGCTAGTTACTTCTGAAGCATATTGGGTGATTTAGAGTGTCAGCTCTTGGACCCATTTATGGTACATGCAATGCATGTGATTGTATTGCAATAAAGGCTATGAATTTCACGAGGGGTGGTGGTGGTTGCGGTAAAAGTGTTGTCAGATTTTGTTTGGGTAGAAGTGGTCCAGAGTTGCTGGCCACCCCAAAAATGTATCCGGGAATTAGGTCAGATTCCCTGGGACATATAGACCCTGCACTCCGGTCAAAATCCTCCCTGGAAAACAGTTACGCGACTCACCGCCAGGTTTCCCTGCTTCAGCACAGACCAGAAAGGTAAATGGGGGCATAGGGATATATGTACCCTGGGTACAGTCAGGGGTCCCTAGGTTAGTGGGGTCCCCCAGTATATGCCCCAATCACCAGAACCAAGCATAGAAGTTCTGGGGTGCTTCAACCATCGATAAGGTTGCAAGGCTGATTTCATGTCTAAGTCCAAATTTCGTATGTAATTTCCTATGTATGTAGAAAGTAACTCTGAAATTGAACCTAAGCGTTATTTCATTAAACTTTTAAAACATTTTCTTATAGGAAGGTCTAGAAGCACTGAAACTGAATGTGCGCGTATTTTCAGTCAAACCTAGTAAACAAGGGACTTTTGTGTATAATGGTAAATGGTTATGCACTGTATAGGAGCTGGGGATTTCCAAGTCCGTGGTTCCGAGAGACCAGTTGCTACCAAGTTGGTGCCACCAAGTCTGCTCGGGTCCCGGAGTTGAAAGCCACAGAGATTGCCAAGGGGTGAAAGCCATTTGGGTGGAGGAGTTAGCCTCAAGTTCCCTTGTCCTGGGCTGAATGGAAGTCATTGGACTACCATTTGCCCAGACCTCGAGATGCCTAATGGGTGGCTTCTGACTAACAAGTGGCAGAGGTGCCAAGCTGGCGCATGCCCCTGTCAGATTACGAATCCATCAATGCCCAGCTTCAGGAGACTGGCAAGTCTCTGATTTGCTGGTAGGAATTCTCCCACACTCGGATTGGCTGGAGTATTTCATGAATGGGAGTGAAATACTATAAGAAAGAAAGCAGCCAATCCGGTATTGAGGTCCTCTAAGAATTTGAGCACCAAGAGAGCAGCAGCAAATTTGAATCCGCCAAAAGATGGTCAAAGAGAAATAGCCGTGAACCAGCTTCAGAAATTTCAGGTAGAGAAATTTTCGAAGTCCTGACTTTTCCGGCCAAGTTCTAAGAATTGAACGTAGCGGTCGTGGGTAGGGATTGAAGCCGTTTTGAGATGCAGGACTTTTGGGACTTTGGTAAAGTTATTTCAAGGCTCCTGAGCTTGTACAGCAGTGGCGTGGAACCCCATGACGATATGGGTTCCAGGACATCTCGGGCTAAGTCCCAGTCAACTCCAAACTTTGTTATATGGACTGTAGAAGCTACTGTAGGAAAGTCTAGTTTTTTCACCCAGACCCAGTAAGTGTGTCTTTTCTCTTGTATATTGTAATCCACTGTGTGTACGTCTGTTTCTAAGGAATACAGGCATACCCCGGTTTAAGGACACTCACTTTAAGGACACTCGCGAGTAAGGACATATCGCCCAATAGGCAAACGGCAGCTCGCGCATGCGCCTGTCAGCACTTCCTGAACAGCAATACCAGCAATACCTGTACTGAAGCTGTGCGTAAGCGGGGAGACTATAGAGCCTGTTACAAATGCGTTATTTACATCAGTTAGGCACGTATATGACGATTGCAGTACAGTACATGCATCGATAAGTAGAAAAAAGGGAGTTCTTCACTTTAAGTACATTTTCGCATTACATACATGCTCCGGTCCCATTGCGTACATTAATGCGGGGTATGCCTGTAAATTCCAATTTATTTTGCCTCCTTGTTTTGCTCAATGGTACGATCCCGGTTAAAAAGGTGTACATACCTGGTCTCCCGTGACAGTCTCCCAGTGCTGAAAGGTGCATATGGCAGGAGACTGCTTAGGACTGTAAGTACAGTATTACCCTGCATGTTTTCCAAACAAGGTAGAGTCAGGCGGTTAATACTGGGGAATTAGGCTCTTTAGAAGAGCAGCCAAATATTGTACTTGAATATCTAGGGACATTTTTTTCTTTAGTCTTCTTTCTGGTTGAAAAGTCTGCACATTTAGTCTCTGTGGTAGAGTAAATACACAAAGTGTTTGCCAGATACGTAACTTGGTTGTTTAGTAATTTCGACGTATCATTATCATCCTAGCACAGGGGTGGGCAACTCCAGTCCTCAACGGCCACCAACAGGTCAGGTTTTCAGGATATCCCTGCTTCAGCACAGGTGGCTCAATCACTGATTTTAATAGACTTACTTTAAAATATCTCCTCCTACTATTTCCCTCTATTTCTTTTAATGTGATGCACGTTCAGGAGATTTAAGCTTTCCAAATATTAAGCGGGTGGGACGGTCGAAAAGAGCTTTCCCCTTTGTCTAGTGCAGCCCAAAAGTTACCATGTTAACCTTGAATTAAATAGAAATAGCCGTGTTAGTCCAGTTGCAATAGTGCAGAGTAAATGAGTTCTTCAGTATTAGGTGATACCCTTTTTATTTACACTAACAATTGATATAAGACAAGCTTTCGAGAGTTCTCCTCTCGTCCTCAGAGAGCATGTTAACCTTCAGACGCTATACTGTACATTAAAGAAATTACCATTTTCACCATACAAAAAAACTCCCGTTTTTATTTTTTTTAGAATAAAAGGTAGTGCGACAAGCTTAGGGAGATATTAAATGGGCTAAACTCATATAGGATTTGGGGCGGGGGGAATTCTGTTTTAAATCAAATAAAAAGACTGAAATTAATGATGAAAAAACTATGTTAAGCCAACATTATACCGAGACCTCAAACATTTCAAATGACAGAAAATTGCATTTTAAAACGTTTTACAGTAGGAACAAAAAAAATTCAATGTTCATTCCAAGATGACTTTTGAGTCATCAGACATTGGGGTAATTCTACATTATTTTGTAACCAATGGGGATTATCAGATGAAAACGGCAAAAACAGTTGCTTCTGGTTATATAGAATAACACCCAGAGATAACAGGGTAACACCACCTTTAGGTATTTACCCATATGTTATTACAAGGCATAACACTAGGATAACATTAGGTTATTTTGTGGATAAGCGTCACTAGTAACCTAACGTTAATTTAGGCTTAAATCAGGTTAAATGAGCCTAATGGAGCTTAGTGCATCTGGGCAATAGTCTCAAGAAAAGACTAATTACTACAGCTGTTTCTTTGCAGACTCATTTCCTATTTGGCTTTACAGTATATCATACTTGACATGCTTTTGTGAATTGAAATATATTGATTTAAAAAATAAAGATTTTTTTTTTCCCTTTGGATTTTAGAATTAAAACCCATCGTATTTTGAAGTAGCAGAATTATTCCGAAGCTTTGCACCCGATGTACAACAGAAAACATATTACGGCACATTTCACATCTAACCACTTTCTTTGCATCTTTGAATCTGATTAAAACGAATATTTGATAACCAATTTCACATGCAACTCATTTTGAGCTAATTTTTGGGAATAAAAAAAAATGAACACGGAAGAGCGCTATTTAAAGGATAAAAAAAAAAAGTTGAAATTAGCGTGCCCAAAGGTATTTGTTTCCGGTATGTACACATTTAATTGAAGGTACAATATGAATCCCATTGATGTCTAAAAATACAGATGTTTATAATGCACCTCTGGCAGTGTTTAAGTGTGACTCCGCATATAACCTTTATGTGGAGATCCTTGAATAGTGAAGGTAGTTAAGTTTTTCTTCTATTGGAGCATAGAGGTAATTGCCTTGGTCAGGCTGATGCTGTTACAGGGTTTGAATGATATTCTGTGTTCACCCTAAAGAATGGGTGCACTGATGGAATCAATTTTCAAATTGTGGACAAGGAATCACTGTTCCCCCTTTGACAATGTGTCCTTTGATCCCAGAAATTAGTAATTGATTCCTGGAACCTACAGATGACAATTACCCATGGCCAAATGTAGTTGCAAGTTTTATCATTATTGTAAACATGTTCATATATTTCTGCCCTTTATACTGACCCTTGTAACATAAACGACTTAATATCTCAGAGTAAATGTGGATTTATTGTATTCATTTGTTTACAAGCAAAGGAAACATACAACTTAACTTGTACTGCTAGCCTGTTACTTTCATTATCCCGAAACATCTCTAAAAGCATTCTTTTAAATGTCCCCCAAATAATGTGTAATTCTGAATAAAATATATGATTGATTGTAATACAGCTAGCCATTGGACTGTATCCCACTGTAAAAGTCATTAAGGGAAGTTTAATGGTTTCTTGCAGTTGGCTTTTGATGTTGGATGGAGAACATGATGGTGTTTTAGCAATACATTGAAGTTGCAGCCATGTGTTATTCTAAGTAATGAATGATGTGAGGGTTGTAAATCAAAACAGGGCACAAACTGCCAAAGGAACACTACAAATGCGCAGAAGGTCAAATTGAACACTCAGGAAGTCCGAGAATATCCATGGTAATTAGGAGAACAAAAAACTCCATTGCCCCCCACTAAAATGTCACTACTGTGCCAACAACACAAGAACAGCTGTTGTGTAATTATTGCTGTCAACCTTTGACATTCCCAATTGTGTCATATCACAACCTGTGTTAATGCCTCAATAAATAATTGTTAAAACCACTCACAGTTAAAGAAAAAAAACTGGCCGTTCCAACACCAGGTATGTCCCAGCTCCTGACTGCAATTGTTTTAATAGGTGGTGTACTTCGTAATGATTGTATTACACCATCTCTCAGCTATATTGCATGTACAAGTACATGCAGTGCGGTGGACCCAGTATTTTCTTTGAAGTTTGGCAGTGTACATTTTTAATGTTAAAGTATTAGGAGAGTATGTGAAAAGAACATTCTGTAGGAAGTGAGGATTGGAGCAGGCTAAACTAAGTCACGTGCACACTAACTTGTGTCAGCCTAAAAATACAGAGGAACTTGCTGGTTCAGATTTGTGAAAAAAAAAGTGATATTTTCATTTGTTGTATGCTATACGGCGATGGGTTTTATTCATCACTTTTTTTACCCACCGTAACTTATTTACTGTGTGGTTGAAACCTATACCCGCTTCAAGTAGCAAAGCCAGTATAACCAGCCTCACACTGATGAGACCCAAAAGGTCTGTGAGTAGGTTTGCTATGCATTTCTTTAACCCAGTCTGTGCTGAAAAGCTGTGTAATGTGGCAGGCATAAGCTTATAGGGACCCATGTCAAAATGGATTTGAAGCAAGAGGTGACCCTGTGTGCTCATTTGCATGTCATTTCACAGAATCCCCTGCTGCAGTGGAAGGATTATATGCTGGGAGATAAAGGTGAAAAGCAGGGTTGCAGACCTGTCTGAGACACGTGAATGTGCTCGCAAGTGGTATTTTCATTTGCTGAACAAATAAGCAAAGATAGCAATTTTAACCTTTTTGGCAAAGAATACTCAGAAATTGTGGCAACTCAAATTAACCACCCAATAAAAGAGTACACACACAGCTTTATTATTTGGGATTCAGTTAGGGTTCTGGGGCAAGTCTTTAGTGATAAACACATAGTGGGGCAAATGGTAATGTCAAACTGGTTTGTGTATATTTGTTAATCTTTTACATACCAGATGGGCACTGTCCCTGGAAGGGAATATACATGTATATTTGTTGAGTTATGCACATTGTAGCTTTAAAGCAGCAATACAGCCTATACAATGTTGTTTTATTAAAGGATAGTAGCCGGAGGTTCTCAGAATCCAACCCATGCTTTTGTTTAGCTCCGGGACTCTGCAGTTCCCGAGATACTTAGCAGTGAAGTACTGATCTCTGCTACTTAAAGGGAAATAAAATGGGCATTAAAATAATGCAGAACTCACGAGCTATTAAGAAGCAACAACATTCATCTGTTGCGATCGCCATTGAATTTCCTATGGTGAACACCGGTAACTTCACTGGAAAGTGTCTCAGGAACCAAGGGACCCTGGAGCTAAAAATAGCAGGTTTTACCTCTGCAGGACCCTGTTGTTTCCCTCCAAGAATAAAAACAAAATCTGCCATTAAAGATAAGTTCATACAGTACATGATCTAGGACAGAGTGCGATGTTGCTACCGCTATATCTTACAGTAGCATGTGCTGTCTGTCCCTCTGCAGCTAAGCAGATAATGATTCCCAATGATTGTGCATCTTCAATGTAAGGCTGCTGTCTGTGAGTATTCTATGGAAATGATAATCCAGAATGGAAATCCTAGTTAAATAGGGTGATGCTGGCAACGTTGACACATGTTTTGCTGTGTGCATTTCGGCATTACATACACTCCCTCCAGGAACTGAATACTTCCGGTACTTGTCGCCTTATTAATCCTGCTGCTACATCTCATGATGTAACAAAAGGGGTAAAGAGAGCTGGTTGGGGTTCTGCTATTGGACGCTAGTGCAATTACTCCCCAAGCTGTTGTCATTTATGTAAAGCCTCCTCTCTCCTGCTCCCTTTATACTTCCCTTACTAATAACATAGCAGCTCCCGAGTAATTATATTGGGTGGGGGGGGGGAGGGGTTCTCTGATGTGTTATTTGTGTTAATCATTTGGACATCTACTTACCTCACTTACTTCACTGTGGACGTAGGTGCTCTCTCATTGTTGTGCTTATAGGAACTAGAAGCTATAGTGTTAGCTTACTAGCCCTCAGCTCCAGTGTTTCTTGTAGTGCTCGTGTCAGGGGTCCATGCCATATTTTAATCATTCTGCACTTTTTTTATGTTTATGTGTCATTCAATAAATTGTATTTTCTATCTTGGTACTGTACACCTGAGTGCTCTCAGTGGGCTTCTTTTCTCCTGTCTGTTTCATAAATACAGGCCCGTGTGCCCCGCCGGTAAGGGAAATAGTACCCTTATTTACCGGCTTATGGTTACCCTATGAATCATCAGAGTGGATGCGGGGTCACTCTTCCTTTTTTGTACACAATATATATATGTATGCATGGGCGTCCGCAGAAATGTTTTCAGGGGGGGGCATAATGTTAACTAGACAGAGAGAGTGGTTGTGGGGGGGGGGGGTGACTGACACTTTGACTGACTGACTCGTGTGTGACTGACACTTGGGTGACTGACTGACACTTGGGTGGGTGACTGACTTACTGTGGGTTGGTGTCTGTATTCATTCACAGACTGACAGACACAAACACACACCCTCCCTCTCTCAGACTCTCCCCCTCTCAGACTCTCCACCTCTCAGACTCTCCCTCTCAGACTCTCCCTCTCAGACTCTCCCTCTCAGACTCTCCCTCTCTCCCTCTCCGACTCTCCCTCTCCGACTCTCCCTCTCCGACTCTCCCTCTCCGACTCTCCCTCTCCGACTCTCCCTCTCCCACTCCCACTCTCCCTCTCAGACTCTCCCTCTCAGACTCTCCCTCTCAGACTCTCCCTCTCCCTCTCAGACTCTCCCTCTCCCTCTCAGACTCTCCCTCTCAGACTCTCCCTCTCAGACTCTCCCTCTCAGACTCTCCCTCTCCCTCTCAGACTCTCCCTCTCACTCTCCCTCTCAGACTCTCACTCTCCCCTTCAGACTCTCTCTCTCCCCCTCAGACTCTCTCCCCCTCAGACTCTCTCCCCCTCAGACTCTCTCAGACTCCCCCCCTCAGACTCCCTCCCCTTCAGAATCCCTCGCTCACTCAGACTCTCTCTCTCTCACTCAGACTCTCTCTCTCTCACTCAGACTCTCTCTCTCTCACTCAGACTCAGACACACACACACCCCACACACCCCACTCTAATGCAGATAGTCCCAAGGTGTAGCCCCATCTCTTTCTTACCCCCTCTCTTCTTCATTCACTCTCTCCCCTCACCCCTCTCTTCCTCACTTCCTCTATTACACCCCGTCTCCTCAATCTCCCCCCTCCATCAATTATGCCCCTCTGACTCAAACCCACTCCCTGAATCCGTCCTCCTCACATTCATTCCCTCCCCCCCTGATCTCACACACACACACACAGACACACACTCAGACACAAACTCAGACACTCGCAACAAGGGGGAATCGGAGTAGGGGGGGGGGGAATCGGAACGGGAAGGGGGGACCCTGAGCAGGGGGGGAATCGGAACGGGAAGGGGGGACCGGAGCAGGGGGGGGGAATCAGAGCAGGAGGACAAGGGGGAAGCGAGAGTGGCATGGAGCAGTAGTCACCTGACTTGCTCCATGCAGGAATCGGCGGGCCTCGCTATGCAAGGTCAGATAAACTCGCAGGGGTGAGCAAACTTTTTATGCCGAGCCCCCCTTTTCATCCATTTAATTTCTCGGGCCCCCCTGCCTGACGTAATCAAAATCACATGAACCTCCCCCCTTTATTAAACGATATACAATGTAAATACAAATATGTTACAACAGCTCGCGCTTGCAAAATTAGGCTGCGTCCACGCTGCCGCCGAGAGTGGTGACATCACCAACTCTCCAAGCATGAGCACAGGGTGTCCTGCATAATTTTGCAAGCACGAGTGGGGGGTATGGATCAGGGCTATTTCTGTGTTTGTGTGTGGGTGTGGGGTTGTGCGCATTGACTGCTGCTGAGCATGCTTCAATGTCAATTTTGTTTGTCTCGCCAAGCACACAATCAATCACAACACAAACAACACCCCCCACACCACACATTCAATCACAAAACACACACATCATATATATATATATATATATATATATACATACACACACACACACACACACACACACACACACACACACACACACACACACACACACACACACACACACACACACACACACACACACACACACACACTATACATATATATACACACACACACACACACACACATCACTATACATATACACACACATCACTATACATATATATACACACACACACACACATCATTATACATATATATATATATACACACACACACATCACTATACATATATACACACACACATCACTTTACATATATACACACACATACACACATCACTATACATATATATATATATATACACACACACACACCACTATACATATATATATACACACACACACACACACACACATCACTATACATATATATATACACACACACACACACAGTGACATCACTATACATATATAAACACACACACATCACCACACACACACACACACACACACACACACACACACACACACACACACACACACACACACACACACACACACACACACACACACACACACACACACACACACACATATATATACACACACACACATCACTATACAAGAAGAGGAGGGCTTGTGTCTGTGTGCAGAGGGACGCCCCGCCCCCTCTGCAAGCACAGGGAAACACAGCACGGATCTTCTGCCTGGCATTGCTCTGCTCTGCCCCTGCTCTGCTCTGCCCCCAGGTTTCGCCGCACAGGCTGCGCCCCCCCCCCCCCTAAATAATTTGGCGCCCCCCAGTTTTGCGCACCGCTGAGATAGAGTTGCGAGGGACAAAAAAAAAAAAATCCTGGCAGCGTGCCAACACGCGCCAGCCAATCAGGAGACAGGGGAGGTTTTTTTTTTTGCAGAAGAGCGCGCTAAATCCTGTCACGCCAGTGCCCTCTGTTCCCCGCTGTTGGCGGCCCAGGATCTGAGTCTAAGACGGCTAGATCCGCGGCTCTCAGATTATCCCGGTTATGTGCGTTTTTATGTCGTTTTTGCCCGGAGTGAACTGCGTTATTTTCGCGCTCGTGATATTAGCATTTTATTCTCGCTGTCTGCAATACTGCAATGTCGTGTAAAAACTCAGGGGGGCGTTTGCGAGCTGTTGTCTTGGAAGTCTAATTAATACCTTTGCGGTTCAACCTATGTCAGTACACAGTCTGTGTGTGCGCGCGCAGTAATTGTAAATTTGCATATTTAAAGTATACACGCATTTGCTGTGCTGCTGTACGGTATGTCACATTTGAAAATTGTTGAAACGCATAGGCGTGTATAGTACTGTAACAGTGTCACATTTCGGCATATACAGCGCTCTCCCCTCGCTCAGGATAATTAACTGCACTGCAGGGTATTTCAACTTCTTATCTTCTGTGCAATGCAGTTCATCTCTCCCAAACCATTCCTTTGAACGTGTGTCTGGTTTCAATCACATTCCTGCTTGACAGCAGGAATTAACTGCGCATGCGCATGCGCCTGTAACTTCGCCACCACTGCTTGCTTGCCTGAGTGAGTGACCAAAAAAAAAATTAAAAATTAAAAAAAAAAATTATTGTAATTTTTTTTTCTCCACAAGCCTGCAAAACCCATCTTACTGTATTACGATATTCAATCTGTGCTGTAGCTTTGACTGTGACCCTGTGCGTTTGACTGCACATGGTTGATTTGTGCTTTTTACGTACTGTATTTGGGGGTGTATTATTATGATGAACTGCCTTTTGAAATCAAAATATGTCTTTAGCTTTGAACTTCATGCAGCTGTACCCTGCAGCCCCCTCCCCCATGAACGCTAGCTCAAGGTTTTGAAATTCCACGGAGTCGTTAATTTTCTGAATCTTGCCATTGTTTTCTTAATCC